>NC_045173.1:19126343-19218843 GCF_900700415.2 Clupea harengus | reverse complement strand
ACTTGATTCCCAATGTCCACGGACGCTCACCCAAGTTTTGAGTTTGTTTTGTAGTTTATTTGTGTGTGTCTCATATTTTCTGTCCATTTGATTCCCATTGTACTCTTCTGATTATCGTTGTCCTGGATCACCCATATGGAAAAGTTCTGTCAAAAACACATTTGTCATGTACAATACATGCATCATAAATCTGTGATAAAGAGCTTGCATATACAGTGCCCTCCGCAATTATTGGCACCCCTAGTGAATATGAGCAAAACAGGCTATAAAAAAATATGTCTTTGCTGTTTATCCTCTTGGTCTTTCACTCAAAATATTCACAAAAATCTTACCTTTTCATTGAAGTAAAACTATTGAAAGAAAGAAAAAAATATTTTTCCCCAAAACATGTGTGCCAATAATTGCGGAGGGCACTGTACGTTTCATTTTAAAATGGTATAATGACCTTTAACATGCAAGGTAGGTCAGATATGAAACACACATATGTTTTCTATGTTACTTAATATAAAAGGGGGCATACATATGTGTGTTAACTCTGTATAAAAATGAACAGACCTTTTCCATATGGTCATCCTTGATTTATCAGTCACTGCATCATCTTACTCTTCTTCTTCCTCTTAATTGTGTTTATTCCATCTCTTTGTTTGTTTTTTCCTTTTCTCTACCTGTTCATTCATTGACCGTATTTATCACCTCCCACTACTTCTATCCTCTTCCTCATGTCATCATTTCACTCACCTGTTGGCCAGGTGGTGCCTTGACAGTAAGTTTGTTTTTGTTTCTCTTTTTCATTTCTAGTTCAGAACGCGGTTGATGGCACCGCCACAAGCAAACCGTTAAACCCCCATTGTACTGTAGCAGTGTCCCAGTGTGGTGTGGTGTTGGGCTGTGTTCACCCCGTGCTTCTGCACTCTACTCTATGTCTGTTTGTGTGTGTCCAGCCAGCCATCAGTGCTTTTGTGTCGTCAAGGTGCTCATTGCGTTTGACAAAAGTCACCTGGTAACCTGCTCACGTTTGTCAGACTAAATCACAAAGCTAAAGCTGAAATGCCCCCCCCCTACACACACACACACACACACACACACACCCTTTATTAATATGTCTCTCCACTTTCCATTGTCCCCTTAAATATCAAGTCAACAAGTCATGAAAGTTTGTTAGGACGGATATTTTACACAGACTATACACTTATGCACAAGCGTGCACACACACGCACAAATGCAAACACACACACACACTCACACGCAAACCCCCAGACGGCAGACCGCACATCCTCTTCTCCTCCCCGTGGTTGTCTTAAACACTCCAACTAACCGTCTAATTGCTGCTCCTTAGCCTCAGTAACACCTAGCCTAATCCAGACTAACCCCAGACATGTATTTATGCATGGGCCCTTTCATTCGCCTTCCGCAAACACAAGGGGTAATTCAGAGGTGCGCACTCCATACGGAGATCACACAGAGCCTGTTAGCATAGCCTAGCGTGTTTGTCCAGGCCCCAGGAAAATGACAGTCCTTCATCTGTCTCAGTTCACCCTCTTCCGCTGAGTCAGCAGGGCAAAGGAGAGGAGACTTAGTCAGAGAAACAATAGAGAGAGAGAAAGAGAGAGAGAGGGAGAGAGAGAGAGACAGAAAAGTCTGAAGACTGTCTAAAAAGACTGATAGCCATAGACTGAGAGAAAAAGAGAGAGACGGCGGAAGTAGAGAGGGAAGAGACATAGTGAAGGGGAGATGAAGAGAGGGACAGAAAAAGAGAGGCTTCCTCCTGCCCATAATCACTAATGGGCCTCTTAATCACTGTTTTTTTACCTCCACAGTTAGATCAAAGAGCAGCGGACAGCCTCATAGCCACACCCCCTTAACCCTGTACGCCTCCAGGTGACAACTCATACACGGTTGATATGGCAACCATTGTGCTGTCAACACTCAGTGAGCTCATGGCTCGACAGCTGTCAGCTTCCAGGAATCAGTGCGGAACGAGACCTCGGTCATCCAGGAAACGGAGACAGACAGTTAGAGGGAGAGAGAGACATACATATATGCAGTTATGTATATATAAGTATGCGTATACGATATATATATAGAGAAAGGGTTGGTGACATATGGTATCAAAACTATCCTCCACTTCAGGTGGTACTGGTTGTGCTTCATAGAGACCTTACTTTGTTTTCCTTTGTTACCGACTGTATCAGTTTGATATGTCCACAAAAAAAATGGTTGTAAATGGACTATGACCCCTTGTTAAACGGCCATCTCTCAGCTTGTCACTTGTTGCTCTCCAACCCAAGTCCCCAGCCTCGAGAAATCTCCCACCATGCTGTAAAATATGTGTGGTCTGCAGTCTGACAGGCAGCCCACTGTCAGATCTAGTGCAGTCCAATGAAATACGCCTTCTCTCCTTCATGAATCTTCTCTCCCTTCTTTTTCCTCGGTCGCTCATGAGAGACATGTGTCTCCCTCCCTGCGGATAGGACTTTAGACTAGAGGTAGAGCCAGCCAGCGTGCGGCAGCATGGATGGACAGACCTGGCTTGACTGATCTGATAGCGTTTGTTCCGTAAAGAATGCCTGAGACTGGGCGATGTGATTCTTGTTACTGTTGTCATTGCTGTTGTGACTTGTATTTTGATTGTGTGAATCTGTACCGCACCTGTGGCATGGTAGGCTTCCTCATTCTGATGGGATTAGAGAGAGAGCCTCTAACCATCATTTGTATGTAACATCTTTTCTTCGTCCTAGCCCTTACGGCACCCTTGCTTGAAAGAAGATCAAAACCAAACACCTTTTTCTGAACCGCTCAGTCCTGTAAACGTGCCATTTCCAAAAGCTGTGTTCTGGGCCAGTAAACTGACCACCATCTCTTTCAGTCATAACCTGTTCAGAAATGTCCAGATTGTTCCAAATCTGTCTGGTTCTGTCTCCAGCGTCTCAAACAGCTTGCTGTCCTTACCTCACACGCCACACCTTTGCAGGAACTGACTTAAGAACTGAACTGGAGTCATTTAAGGTAGAGGGAACTGTCATTAAAAAGACAGAGAAAATAAGTGAATCAAAGAGTGAGAGAAAGCGACTGAGCTGTTTCAGAGACATCTGAGATTCCGTCACTTCTGGAAAAGGTGGAATCTGCTCACATACAATGCATTTCTGTCTCGGGCTCCTCATCGTTTGATTTACCTGTTTGGGGTTTGCACAGAAATGCATGGCGATGTGTAAGTGTCTCATCAAAGAGCTTCTGTGTGCTTCTCATTTAAGTGTCTCTGTGAAGTGTCTTTGTCTCGGTCTGGCTTTGAGTGTGTGCCCGTGTGCGTCGTCATGTGTCTGTGTACGTGTCTCCGTCTCTGTGTCTTTCCAGCTTTGGCGTGTTTGATCAGCATGTCTGTGTGCGACTGTATCTGTGTGCTGCTTCATAGCGGATGTCTGTATGGAATACACAGCACCTGATCTTTACGCCATGTGGATAGTTCCAAATCTTCTGGGATAACAACTAAGTTCCCTCCGATGGCATAAAGATCAGCAGATTGTTGCAGGCATTGCTCTCAGGCCCCTTGTGAACACGCTTCTTCCTTTGGTCTGGTCGTCTGGTTGAAGTGAAGCTGACTGATTGACAGCCTGTTTTGATTGGAGGCTTTGTGCTCTGGCTGCCACCTCGGCTCGATGGCCCCACCCTCTCCAAGAGAGTCACTTATCGTGTCCAAAGCTCCATTGATCTTTCTTTTGTCTCTGCCCCACCCACTTCCTGTGCCCTGTTCTGGCCCCTCCCACCTCCTCTGCCTGACCAATCCCAGCGCGTGGATGAGAGCATGATGATTGACACAACGCTGCTGGTGCACTTCTTTGGGAAGAAGGGCAAGGCGGAGCTGACCTTTGATGACTTCTACAGGTATCATCATGATCACACATTTTGTATACAAATGAATACATGGCTCATTCACACTCAGTGACATACAAAGCACACACACACACACACACACACACACACAAGCACTGATACACAGGCCCACACACAGTAGACGCACACATACAGCAGTCAAGGTCAAAGGGGATTTTCTTGGAAGGTTGAGGTTTCACTAGGAAGACATGTTTACACACATATGCACTATGTATTCACAAACACACACACACACACACACACATCTGAAATCTATCTTGCTGGCTGTGCGTCTCCCCACCCTAGGTTCATGGATAACCTGCAAACAGAGGTCCTGGAGATTGAGTTCCTGACCTACTCAAAGGGCATGACCACCATCAGCGAGGAGGACTTTGCCCGCATCCTTTTGCGTTACACCACCGTAGAGAACATCAGTAGCTACCTGGACAACGTACGCCAGTCCATCCCTGACGAGAAGGTACGAGCAACCAGCAAGCACGCTAAAACACACACATACTCATAAAGACACACACACACACAAACACACATAAGAGCATGAACATGAACACAAGCACACAGAGATAGGCAGTCACCTTTGGATAAACACATGCACACATTGAAGTCATTGAAAGTCACATACTACGTGCAAATGACAGCCCTCTACAAACTGCTTCTCTGTTCACCATAACACATGAGCCTCCCAACCACGGTGACTCATTTCCTGTGGCCGCCTACCCTACTAATACACACTTCTTTACCCCCTTTAATCTCCTGTCACCTTTCCCAACCTTACATGCCCTCCCACAACCCCTCTTCTCTCCTTGCAACACCCCCCCCCCCACACACACACACCCACACACACACACACACACACACACCCACACACACACCTCCTCCCTCTCTTTCCCTCCTCTTCCTGCCCCCCCCCCCCCCCCCCCCCCCCCATCCTCCACCCTAGCAGCCCTGCTGTTTGTGTTCACCTGAGCCCCTCTCCACAGCTGAACGCACTGCTGCCCCATCAGGAGATAGTGAATCTGTAGCCTCTGCCACTTTGCTCTGTAAGGAGCAGGCTAATCTTACAGACTCACACCTCCGGGCACCCAGCTCCTCAAGGGGGTGGGGATGGGCTGGGTGCTGGGAGACCTGCTGATGGATTGACAAGTTGTTGTACCAAATAAACTCGACCCCTGAACACCCCCACCCCACCACACACACACACATACACACATGCACACAGACAAACACTATCCAGTGTCTTGTGTGAATCACGAGATGGGTGACAGAGAGTGAGGACAAGCGCGGCTCTAGGGGTTATTTCTGTGGAGAGTTGACCCGTCGTTCCCTTGAGTGGGCTAAAGCTTCGTCTTTCAGTAAACACATTAACTGTCTCAGTGAGATGTCCACATTACATGGCGATTAAGTGCAGATATTCTCACAGACCCTTCCTCTGCAAAAGCATCTGCACCATCAGTAGGATCTCACAAACACAGGCTTAGACCCAAATGGTGTGTATAAAGTTGATTTGGCTATGTAAATACTACTTGTAAGGTTTTCGTTCCATGTGTATCACAGCATTTATTTTCTCTTCCTGAAATTGCCATTAGCGATTGGTATGCATTAAATGGTAACAGGTGGTGGCCCATCAAGAAAGCAAGTTCTTACTTATTTGTTATTGTGGTGTTAGTGAAACTGTCTTCCTGCCCTTGTGTGTGCCATTTCTATTTTCATGCTTTGGAAAAAGAGACAAGAGGTTTGTCGCCACTGAAATACCCGTCTGAATCTTTATCCATTTTTTTTATGTTTTTGTTTACTGTTTTCTTCACTGCGCCTGAACAGGCAGTTCCTAAACACAGTGTTGTTCTATGTTAAGTCCAGTCAGTTCCATATCAGGACAGTTCCTTCAGCTATTCATCGTCAAATCTGTGCTTTGTTTAGTTATCTTTGTTCTCTGATAGCATGTAGTTCCACTCCACACAAGTGCATCCTCTTTGCGCCAACAGAGAGGAACCTTTGTTTGGGTGTCAAATAGATTTGAGAGTCACCGTTCCAGACCGAACCATTCAAGATAAAAACCAGTATAAAGTTAAAAATTCTCTTGTGCTCAAAAATAACCATTTTGCCCTATATTGAGCGTGTGTATATCTGTTTCTGAGGACAAAACTTGTAGCCCTAAAAAATGTCCTCCCCCAGGATCCAATAAAGCATGTCTTAAATATTGGAGTGTTGGAATACTGGAAGGTTCACACAACCTTCAGAAACCTTAGTGACAGGTCCTCTAGTTCTCCGATGGTGTTCCTTTCCATGTTTCCTCTCAAAACACAGTGGACTCACTGGGTGCAGGCCTCTCCTTTAGAGAGCGAGTAAGAAAGGAAAAGACAAAGGTAACATTCCTCTGAGCACTTTGCGCGGCTCTGAAAGTCTGGCCTTGCAGTGGAGCGCTCCAGGGGTGGCTGGAAAAGCCCCAGCGGAGATGGGCAGCACGCCTCACTGCACCCCTTTAGGCCCAGGCCCTATGTCAGGGCTCCCCTCTCTTGTTTGCCCTGGAGGGATCGGGTTCGTGTGTGTGTGTCTGTGTGTGTGTGTGTGTGTGTGTGTGTGTGTGTGTGTCTGTGTGTGTGTCTGTGTGTGTGTGTGTGTGTGTGTATCAGGATACATTTTTAATAGAACGGTCACTAGCTTGAACATGCACTTAGCGGTATTTGTGTGTGAGTGGAAGAGTGTTCTTTGTAGTCACCCCCCCCCCCCACCACCACCCCCAAATGCACACACAAACACCCGTCCATCTAACTGTTGTTTGTCCGAAGCATTTTACCCATCATTACACGTGTTATCTCTCTTGAGCTACAGCAGGTAGAGAGCTTAAACACTTCCTCTCCTGTTAACACCTCTGACCGGGTCGAGCACACAAAGGGGGCGCTGCACTCAGCCTCCACAGGCTTCCCTCACTCCTGCTAAAGGTGGAGCACGCTCCTAGCCTCAGCATGAGAGGGCCATTTCAAGGCTAGGACACGACACGGGTTGTAGTAGATGGGATAAAGGGAATATCAGTATTTTTTGTTTTATAAAATGTATTACATTTGTTAATATATAGTGTAATAGATAGGTTATATAGGCAGCCTCATTTCTTTTTAGATAGGTTAGAGTATGTTGCCACTTCTTTTGAAGATCTGAGAAATTGGTCCTGTACGTTTTTAAAATGGATTCTGAAAGTTCTGAGAGCTGGAGTGGAACTCTGGACTGAATGACCCTGACCACACGCCAAGGCCTGTTCCTGTCCACAGCTGGCTGCAGTCTGAGAACCCTTATCTGAGGTCAGTTAGGGGAAACATGCTCCGTATCAGAGAGCCATGGGCACAGCAGTTAGCTTTCTACTTTAAAACGGTCTCTACAGCAGGTGTTTTTGAATGCACATGTGTATGACATCAACTTCACGAAAACAGTGTCCCTAGGGACTGAAAGTAATGAAGAAACTGAAAAATAGCTGGTCAGTTAAACACTGAAATAACAGTGAAGCAGTCTTTAAAACAGGGTTTTTAAAAAACGAAACAAAATGGAACCTTTCTTCATGTTAATAACTAACCAACAAAATATATTACAGCCATCATGGTTGCTTAAAAGAATGCACCACTATTTTTTGGTCACAGAATGGACCCCTTGAAAAAAACAAAAAAAGAGCTTTAAAAAGTCTCTCTGCTGCGACAGTGAGATGTAAGACTTCTTTTGCCATCCATCAACTCCCAGGCCTCCGCTGGCAGCGCTTTGGGTCACTGATTGGCTGATTGTTGTGGAGGCATTCATGGCTCCACCAGTGCCTGTGTGTGCAGCCCTACTTGTGCTTCTCTTTCAAAAGAACAGATAGATGTATAGAGCGGAGACAGAGCACCCCCTCGCCCCTTAGAATAAATAGCCAACTAAAATATATAAATGGAGCCCTCTGTCGTTTTTAGACGTGGTCTCCACAAGTGCATTGAAGCATCCCTATCCTCACCATCTGAAAGCTGAGAACACATTACCCCGTCTCCCACAAAGGGGCTCTGTCGCCGCCGTCGTCATTGATGTCATTGCACGCCGTATCCAGGGCACGTCCCCGAGTCCTTTGTGGCTGTCTGTTTTTTGTGTTTCTGTTTATTTTTTTTTTCACTTCTGTTCTGTTCTGTCATGTTCGTACGTCATGCAGCTGGGCCTGGAGATTAAGGTGAGGCGGAGGGGAGAAGAGAACTAACTGTGTGCTTCTGGGTTGTTGTCTGTTATGATGGAAGGGGGGGAAACACGCATGGCCTGTATGTTCTGGAAAAGGGCGTCAAACACAGCCAGTAGGTTGGCCACTTTAGCTTGAGTCACGCCTGTTTTATCTTGTATTTTGGTTTTTCGTTTCAAGGGTTGTACACACGGGCCAACACACAGGCGCACGCTCGCACACGCATGTATGCAAAGGGATGCTTGTCTGATGGCATGCCAGGGAGAGTGTGTCATTTTCCTCTTGTCTGGTGAGTAAATGTCTTATTTTTTCTCCCCCCTCCCTCTTTATTTCGCTTTCTTTCTCTCTCTCTCTTACATCCCTCTCTCTCTCTCTCTCTCGCTCGCTCTTTCTATTTTTCTCAGGGAATCACCTTCGACGAGTTCAGGTCGTTCTTCCAGTTCCTGAACAACCTAGAGGATTTCACTATCGCAATGCAGATGTACAACTTTGCCAGCCGCTCTATTGGCCAAGGTCTGTCCCCACCTTACCACCAGCCATTGTTCGTTATTGCTGCACATTACATGCTGTCACAACACACATCCTTTAAGACAGAAACGGTTAAGCACATGCTCAGGTCAGGAGTTACAGATCTACTCCAGCTGCTGCTGTCTGTCTGCTCATCTCCCGCGCTACACAGATGAGTTTGCCAGGGCGGTGTATGTGGCGACAGGACTGAAGCTGACCCGGCACTTGGTCCACACCATCTTTAAGATCTTTGATGTGGACCATGACGACCAGCTGAGCTACAAAGAGTTTATCGGCATCATGAAGGACCGTCTACACCGTGGATCACGGGTAACAAAGAGAGAGCTATCAATGTTTAGTTTACGTTCGGCTTAAAAGAATATGGTGGTTTGTGGCTTGTGTGTTTTTTTTTCCTAGTTACAAGTGAGGAAATACATTCTTCAGTACAGTACACAGCACATTGTTTGTAAGTACATGGATTTGGGATGGAATAAATTAAGTCAAATGTAAGAGTGTGTGTTGATGGGCTGGATTATTAGGGACCATTTCCCCTTCACACTTCCTCTCCTTCTCCCTGATATCTCTGGGGTGCTTTAACCGAGGCCGCTGTGTCAGACGGTAGCCAGAGCTTGACTGCCCTCTAGTGGAGAATATGAATAACAACAAGTGTGCCGCACTCTACTGGACACTCTACTGGAGGAGTTCACAGTACATCTCAACAGCTTGAACTGCCTACTAAATCTTCCTTCTTGCTGATGTTCCTTTTTTGTATTTTCCAACCTGACCAGGTTTTGCCTGACTTCACAGTCTTGGCTTCACACTCTTATACCCCACTAACCTCTCCCTCACTTCCTTTCTTTCTCTCTCTCTCCCTCACTTTCTCTTTCTCTCTCACTCTCTCTCTCTTTTCTCTCTCTCTCTCCTATGTCCCTCTGCATGGCTGCCTTTTCCCTGCTCAGGGCTACAAGGCTGTGGAGCATTTCACTTCCTTCAAGTCATGTCTGAAGAAGGAGCTCGCTGGCAGATAAGTAATGTGCTGTGCTCTCTCTTCCTTTTAACCCGTGTACCAAAGTCACCCAATGGTGCCCAGAGTCTAATGGCTGTTGCCAGATGGCTGTGCACCTCACAGTCAGCCGTCTGACCCTTTCAAAATCTGCAGATGACCAAATAATCGTCCTAGGAAGTATCGTCTTTTATTTATTTTTCTTGTGTTTAGACCTTAAGTCTCCCCTTTTAGATATTCTATACTATAACAGTATTTCATCTGATTACCTCTGTGAAAAAGTATAGTATAGCCAAAGGAGAAAGGAGTCATACGTTTCTGTTGCCATTTTTTTCCCACTTGGACTGAAGCTCAATTCAGGACTGTTCAGCTCAATACTATTCTGTTTAATGCATATTGACTCAGCATTGACAACAGAACGACAAGTCCGTGTCAATAGCTATTTACATTTAGCCTGTTGCAGCTTTAACCCTTCACCCTCAGCACCTCCCCTCCCCTCCCCAGCCTCCTCTATGTGTGATGTGACTCTATCCCCCTCCCTTGTCCATGCTCACTAGGTGAATAGGCACGGCACCGGCTCCTTCTCCACTTGCATTCGCTCGGAGGCTGGGAAGCATGTCCGCCAGCTCTGGATGAGGTTCAAGGAGAAGGCTTAGAAGGGGAGGGGAGGAGAAGGTGAAGGAAGGAGAGGTCAAAGGAACGAAGACGGAAGAAAGACAGAACAACTCACTCTGCTGAAAGTCCATTCGGGGTCCTGCAAGACTGCACTAGTGACTGGGAACAAGGCCAGTTTATATTATAAGTGTGAATGCTGATATGTTATACAGACTTATAATGTAGACTGAGAACAAGGCCAGTGTTTGTATGAGACTCAGTTTGGGTTCAGAGAATGTTGTCATCTGTATTAATACTGGCCTCAGTCTTTGGGTTTAGTCACCTAATTTATCAACTTAAGCAATGTACATGTTTATTATTATTATTATTATTATTATTATTATTTGCCATTGTTTTTATTCATGGGACACCTACTTATATGTTACTGATACTGGTCACTAGTGTGCTATAATTACAAGTGAGCAAACTGAAAAAAAAGGTGGTTTAAAGGTCTCTCTATATCTCTAAAACTGCTATGTATTCATGATATTTTTTATCCTAAAACCAGCAGGTTTTATATTTGACTGACACTTCCATCTATTTTGTGTTGAAATTTTGTATCAGCATGTTGTAGTCTCACAATGTGTATCAGCTTATATTTTGTCACGAACTGACTATTAAGAGAAGATCAGTTTATTTAGCTTGACAAGCATCAGTGGAAGGCCTGGGAAGATTGTGCTTGACATACAATTTAGAGAAGGAAAAATAGCAAGAACCAATGAAACTCAAGCAATACGCAAAGAGACTAAATGCAAATGGTGTGTGTACGTGTGTCTGTGTGTGTGAGTGCGTGCGTGCATGTGTGCGAGTGTGTGTGTGTGTGTGTGTGTGTGTGTGTGTGTGTGTGTGCTTGCGGCGTGTGTGTGTGATCATTTACTCATTCCGTAGTTAAATGCATGCTTCAGAGTAATTTACAACTACAATTCTGCTCCAAAGTAATTCCAGAATGTCTTTAAAACAGTTCATCAAACAGTTTATTATTTTTATGTATATCAAATGAAGCCAGTTTGGAGATGATATTTATTGATATATGTATCATGAAGTGTATGCAAGCAGAATGTTGATTCGAGATTAATGATAAACTATCCATGACATTAACCGTGTCTCTTGTTTTTTATTTACTGGAAATACAAATGTTTTGAATTGAATGCTCATGAAAGTAGACTTAAGGAAGTCACTGTATCTCTGTATCACTGTAGTTGACCATGGCACCTCATTCTTTTTATTATTTCCTTATTTCCATATTTTCTATTTACTTATTCATAATTCTGGTGTTCAGGTCGCCTTTCTGCATGAATGTTGCTCTACGAAGTTATTATTATTGTTGTTATTAATCATGATAGTTGTAGTAGTAGTATCTAAAAAATGAAACATTAGAAGCATGAAGCATCTTATCTTATAGCACTTACAGTTGACAATTCGCAACGATTCGAAAAATCGAATGCCAGTAAATCCCATTTTATGAGGCGAATATTATATAAGTGCTGTCAGAGGGCCACAAGAGGGCGGCAGCCGATAACTTAAGGTTGAAGGTCTTTTTTTTTTGGTTGAAGGTCTTTTGCCTACGGAATCCCCCGCATTGTCACGTCACAAGTGGATGAACCGCCGTAAGTTCTGTCAGTCGCCCGGTTCTGAATTCCAAGGTGAGTTCTCAAGTGACTCGGAAATACTGCTCTCCGTGCAGTGAATATGGAAAAAGCTTTTCACAATGCTGACATGATCATTAATACAAATCAATCCTCAGTGTGCAGGTAAGTGGCAATATTTGGGACTAATTTCTGAACCAAACATATAAAAATAAACAATTAAACATGTTGCTGGTTCTCTGCGTCTCGTAGGCCTGACCAGTCAAACTTAGATGTACAATGACAGAAATCACCGTTTCCGATAGCATCAACCGGACTGGATAAGCCTTATGTTCTTGGTCTTTCAGAAGAAGACTGTCAGTGTAACATTTGAGGAGTAGTGAACTACGTGTGATTAAACTAGTGGTTTAACTACATTGTATCAGTAGCTTGCTGTTAGCTCAACTATATTCATATTTGCATAGTGGTCCCCTACCTGGACTCTAGTTTCTGGAAGAAAGGTGTCTGACTGATGGACATTGGATACAAAACCAAAGATGACATTCCTTACACTTTCCCATGAATAGTGTTTTTTCTTTTTTTCTTTTGTTTTGATTTGTTTGTTTTGTTTATGTATGACTTGTGAACAAGTAGGCACTTCCTGCAATACATTCAATTGAGTGGCATTTTTTTTTATTATATTTTGTTATAATTTCGTATCAGTAGCTTTAGTTAACCAAACTTGATATCTCCCTCAGGTAGCTTTGCTGTAGTTCAACTTTTTCCAGTGTGAATTAAATGGGAGTTCGCAAAGCGATGCTTTCAAAATAGCTCACCCAACCAACACTGGCAACATAATATTCTGTATTATAAAACAGAGCTAGTTCTCTCTTGCATGCTTTCTCCTTCTTTCTCTCTCAGCTCGAGGAGATACGAACTCTACCCGTCCGGCTCCAGTGCACCCCCAGCCACTCCCATCTTAACGGAACCCAATGTGGTGCTGCTAACCGTGAATGAAGTTCAGTCACCCCAGAATGTTCAATCACACCGCAGCTACAATCGCTTCGGTGTGCCCAGTCAGAGTGCCTTCTTTTGCAGGAACAACCCACAAACCCAAAGAGTGCAGCTAATAAAGGGCAAGTGAGCAATGACTGTCTCCCTCTGTTTGGTTTGTTGAAGGCCAGAATGATGATGACGATGACAATGATGACGACGATGAAGTTTCCCCTACCAAACATACTCCAGGCAGTCAGTTAATTCCCCTCTCATCTTTCATCAGGTATCCATGGCAAGCCCGTCTGTTGGGTCAATGACATGACGCTCGGCCACCAGCCGACCATTTGCCTGGGCCGACCCTTGACCCCAGAGAGCAGCCTGATTCTCAGCGGGAAGATCCCAGCTTCAGCCATCGGCACCAACAGCAATGCCCTGCCCATCAACACCCTCACCGGCCTGCAGTTCTTCCCCCTCAAGCAGATGGACTCACCTATGCTCAAACTGTGTGAGTTCAAGCTGCTTCCACTTTGGGTTTGATTTGGGGTCATGTTAGGAGAGGCCTAAACAACTGGGCTTTAATAGGAATTTGCTCTTTTTTGTTAAGTGGAGAGAATCTTATCTGGTGGTCTCGGAGCACCATTACTTCTGCAGTCCTTCAGAAACATAGCCCTTTTATTGAGGGAGGTGCTTTTCTTGCTGGGTTGAAATTGCCGCCCTGCATCATTACGTGTCCTGTGCGTTTGGTGTTAGGAGCAGACATAATGGCAGAGGGAAATACAGATTCACATGAGAATATTGTGAAATCGGTGAGAGAATTTATGAACCACATACAGAGATAGAGATAGAGAGAGCTGACAAATAGAAGTCGCTAGCTCTCAAGTTTGGTTCATAAGGGCAGCATAGCACTGCAGCCCCAGGGTGGTGCTGGTTCATAGTGGAGCAGGTAACCCTAGACTCAGTGGGAGGGCACAGTGACACAGAGTGAGAAAGGCTCCTGTAGCTTGACTGACAGACTGTGGTCGTGACCTTGGGTTCATTTCAGAGTAAGTTACACGCTATACGGAAAGAGGAAAGTTTGCCTTCATGGCCTTCGGTGGCAAAGGGGGGAGTCAGACAATTCAAACCTTAAAAATATTAGGGTTTGAGTGAAACCATAACTCTAAACCTCCAGTAGAAGATGGCATCAAGGAATAATATATATCGTTTTGGGGCATTTAGATCGGTTGTTCTAGTGAAATGCGTACTCTTTGGTTTTGGTGGAATACCTGAACTTTCACAGATGTATCTTCTCAGTGTTCCCTGTGCCTCCTCTTTCCATAGTAACGGGTGCATGGATAGATGAACTGAGAGACCTGACAGAGAGGGTTGGACTTATTTTGCCAAGCATGAGCTGTAGAGGTCAGTATCACAATCTCCATCCTTGGAGGATATAGCCATTTTCCCAAAAAATCTCAACCCCTTCTCACGGTCGAGTTAAATACAGAAATAAAAAGTATTTACATCAGCATCACACTAAAAACCTAACCATCTAACCTTGCTGTTATGGGTGGCATTGACTATTCCCCAAATGATGGTCCCTGTTATGAAATGTTATTGGGACTGTTTGACCCCGGGCCATAGAGGTCGTAGATAAAATAGAGGCCCAGCACATTTCTCTACACTCTCATCAGCACATAGGGTAAAAATCCTCAGTGCCCTGTTGATAAGCTCTGTTTCAGCCTTTTCTCACCTGACCCACAGGCACCTCCCCCTGCAGAAGCCCACTGCTGGCGTGCAGCGACAACGACATCAAAATACAGCTGATGGTAAAAGCCAAAGGAAGAACAGCAAGTTATAGTACCAATAGTCCTGCTAGAAGGAGATGGAATAGCAGTGCCAGTATGTGCAGACAACAGGAACAATAGCAGCTTTAGTTGTAGTTGCATATACTGTATGTGTATGTATAATGTAACAACAAAATGTTGTAGCTGCATTGTGCTAAAGATAAGATAAAAAAAAAATATGAAGGAGACACACACACACCCTCCTTAACAAAAGACAAGCTCTGATTTCCTACTATGTGCTGAGATCTATCACGCAATGCATTCCACCGATAGACTGGAGTGCAGTAAGTGAATGTGGACACCAAACGTGCTCTATGAGTGCAGGCATAGGCGGAGATCCCGGGGGGGACAGGGGGAACGTGTCCCCCCCTACCATAAAGTTGTCCCCCCCAACAGTCATTGTAAATACAAATCAATTATTTGTAATAGTATAGTAATTAGGGTGACCAGACGTCCCCTTGTCCTCTTTTTGAGACCTAAAAAAAAATCTTCCGGCAGGGATTCCAAAATCGGACGTGGATTTTGCCTTGTTGGATATTTGTGTTCCTCTGTGTATTTTAAAAACGAGTTATTACGTCCCTGCATGTCAAAAAGATGGCAAAGCTTCGTCGCGGGGGGAGGGGGCGGGGTCATCTGCATGTGAAAAAGATGGCAAAACGCCGTTGCAGGGGGAGGGGGCGGGGTCATTTGCATTTTTACTGTGTCCCCTCGCAGGAATTACTCGTGTATAGTCCCCCCCTACAACGAAATGGGATCTCCGCCCCTGAGTGCAGGGGAGCGGAGCTGTGTGTGTGTCTGAACCCTCTGATTCCTCTAACATAACCATTCATCTGTGTGTTGTGCTTCTTGCCTGGGCTGTGCACAGCTGATTGACATCCTGTGTCAGATCCTAGAGGTAAAGTCCATCATAGAGGTGCAACAGTGGTTACTGACTGCAGGGAAAAGAGGTGAGTCCCTCTCTCTCTGTCTGTATGGATTTTGCAAGAATGTATACTTACCATGTTATATAATGTGTTAGTAAAATATCTGTGAAACTTACAAGTAAAACAACTGCCTATTTAGAGAAGGACCACATAGTAAGCCTGCTGTCCAATGCCTTGGCTAAGCAACCACCTCAGCTGTCAGCCAATGAGGTGTCAGCACAGGAAAAGCGTACTGGGAAGCAGGTGCCTTCAGCCACCAAGATGTCAACTCTGAATGAAGAAGAGACCCAGGCCTGCAGGTGCCATCAGTGCTGCCACCTAGTGGCCAATTGAGAGAGAGAAGACTTAATTTATGTTGCATTGACATGCATTGACATGTCCACAACAAAATAATCTAAATGTCTAAATAAAACAAACGTTTTCGATTTTACTTTTTCTCAGAGATCCATCACCTGAGGCTTTAAATGAAGGACGTACAGGTATTGGCATTATGCATTTCATAATTTTTGCATATTATTACGCAATATATTTGCATGCATTAAGCATTTCATGATTTATAGACAGCACATTTAATTTCCTACTCCTTTATTTGGGTGCTGTCCTTTTACCTTTCAGATATTTGAATTTACTTACTTACTTTCATTTATACTTAATAACAAACTTCGTAGTTGTATCATTTGACAGCATACAGTATATTAGTGGTGCTATGAGTACACACCATGTGGTGGAGGCATGTGCACTACAGGGTGTACATGTTTTTAATCACTGGTCAATTGACAGCGATCCTGTTCAACAGTGACTTGGGGCAGTCAGAGCCCCTCCAGGCCTAAGAGTCGCCTCTCCAGGCCTCAGAGTCGCCTCTCCAGCCCAGCCGTCTGCCACCTCCAGTCTCCTCAAAGGCCCGTGCTGCGCTACACCAAACGGACCGTCACCCCACAGGTCCCTCCAGCGGGCAGGAGTTTCCAGGAGCAGTGGTGCAACTACAGCCAGCAGAGCCACACCACCTGAAGGAGCTGCAGCTAACAGTGTCACTTAACTGTGTTCGTTTCTGCCTCTGTGTCTTTCTGACTGTGTGTGTGTGTGTGTGTGTGTGTGTGTGTGTGTGTGTGTGTGTGTGTGTGTGTGTGTGTGTGTGTGTGTGTGTGTGTGTGTGTGTGTGTTTACTTGGGGAATGACCATGTCCATATGAAGAACAGTAAAAACTGCTGCTGTTCCATCAAACCAAGCTTTGTCTGTTGGTTTTTTTTTCCAGTTGAAGGTTTGAGGCCAAGTAAGACATCTGTCTTTAAAGTTGTATTAATTTAATAGTTAAGATATTGATCTCTTCTTCTTGTTCTTCTTCTTCATCTTCTTCTTCTTCTTCTTCTTCTGCTCTGTTGTGAGTGTGTAGTCATGGTCAATGTGAAGTAAATTCCT
Organism: Clupea harengus; assembly: GCF_900700415.2. NCBI lineage: Eukaryota > Metazoa > Chordata > Actinopteri > Clupeiformes > Clupeidae > Clupea > Clupea harengus. Next base: position 19,201,891 of record NC_045173.1, on the reverse strand, counting down.
TAAAGCAGCAGTAAGGAACTTTGGTCAATCTCAGTACTGAAAATGCATGCAGAAGCCTTACAAACACCAACAACAGCACAGTTGGCATGGATAAAAGGCTTGCTAGCATGTTAACTCATGCCTTATAGTTGGACAGGTGTGTTTATCTGTCCTTCACAAGGCTATATTCCATGACAATTAATTTTAAGATACCAGTAGTAGTTGCTTATAAAAAAAACATGCTGCAAACAGTGGCAGTATGCAGTTGTTGCTCTAAATTAGACTTGGAGACAAGCATATGACATTTTCTATGTATGATTGCAATCAAAATCATCCAACCCCTTAACCACTTAATAAACCCTGATGTGAGTGTCATGAAGTGAAAAATGTAAATTACGGACTTAGTAAACAGTCAAAGTCTATACATGTTTCAGTGACAAACTAGTTCAAGTTTACAATAGGTCAAATTAAATATCTAATACTATCGACAAATGTCCAAGTGTAAAATTATCCAAACCCTAATAAATATTGTGCAGTTAAGCCTTTGGGAACTCTTTATAAGTTATTGATATATACAAATATATTACAACTGTATATCTCTAAATCGTCTGTTTTAAAGCTTTAATAAATTACTGTAATACAAATATTAGACAATACAGAGTATCAGTTATAACAATGTATTTTTTTTTTTTTTTTTTTAAGTTTGAAAAGGTTTATATTTGAATGGAAATCAATATTTGGCATAAGGTATTTGAAGTAAAAGAAGTTGTAAAATAGTTTATGGTCTTGATTTATAAGGCAATGTATTTTGTGTTGAGTGGACTCAAGTCCTTTGTTCCTCATGCATGAGGTAATTGAGAATGTCATGCCATGATGAAATGTTTTAAATGAGGGCACGTTAAAGATAATGACGTCCAAGTGGTGAAAGTGATCAAAGAGCGATTATTTCAACTGGTCTTGTATGAGCCAGATAATGGTCGTGTCTTCTCCATTAATCAAACACAAAAATTGATGTGGTCAGAGTGATCACAACCCCACTTAGTCAGTCAGAGAGAGATGTCCGAGGTGAATGATGAGATATGTTTAATAGATTACAGATATGTAATTTATTTGATAATTTGCTCATAATCTAAAATGTGATCCTCGTAGCTTTTGTGGCCTATATTTCTAGTGACTGAAAGTGGCAATGCAGTTGAATTTCTCCTATTCCAAGTGATCAAGGTCACGTTTGGAAAGTCCCTTCCACTAGCGTTCCACAGTTTATCTTGACGTGTTTATTACCGATAATTAGGTGAAAGGTCCAACCGGATATCTCATAGTAAAAATATTTGCTACAGTGGTAACAACGATGAGCTTCAGTCAATTAGTAGCCTATGTCCTGATGTGTGCCCCAGATTATTTAATTCGTTTTTTTTATATATATATATGAGGTAGGCAGATGACTTTCAAGAGGTCAAGAAGCCTAGCCAATGGGTGGGATTATATGTCAGTAAAATGTGTTTTTTAGTCTGGCCGGTCTTCGTAAGCAAAGTGAGTAATGGCAGGCGCGCTTAACAAAAGACGATTCTTTCATCAAGAAATTATTGATTGATTGATCAGTGTCTGATCAGTGGAGGCGTTACACGCATGCCGGCGTTCCCTCATATATGAAGGACGGAGGTAATCTCTCTCACTGCATTGTAAGGTGATCATCAAATCTCAGCGTTGAGCCTGTTAATGATTAGTGGTACCCGCGTACTTAGAACTTCAGCGTGGAGTTTGGAGTCTGCCCTCCATCGAGATAAACATAATTGGACTACTCTTGGATTTCTGTCTTCTCTCCGGCTCCTGCGTGGCCGCTCTGTCCGACTTCTTTTAGGCTCTCTTTTGCTTAACCATGCAACAGCGCAGCGTGGTCGCTTGTCTACTCGTCTCACTCTTTTCATTCATTGCCTCTACAGAAGGTAAGTGCTTGAATCCTCTTATTATGTGTTCACATTTGTTAAGTGCTGGTGCTGTGTTTTAAACCAATGGTTTGATTTTTAAGGGACCTCAAGTAAAAGAGACCACTGTTACGTTTAGTTTGTTCAGAGAAGTCAGGCAATCCTATTTGAGTGGAATTTGGAAGAGATATTAAGCTTTCCCGAAAAGCCTCTGATCAGAACCACAGTGGTTACAATGAGCATCAGAGCAGATAGCAAAGTACCAAGGACTGCTTAGAATCGGAATGGACAGCATGTATGTGAACTGTATGTCCACAGTGCACAAGAAAGCCTTTTCTACAGTCACGAAATGTCTATTTACAAACCCAGTGTCAGACTCCAAAGTAAACAGAGCACACCTCTATCACCCCTGCCAATATCAAACTGTTTCCCTTTCTCTTTCGGGTATTTGACTGTATAAGAGTGTTTCTTAGCTGTATCAAAATGAGTTTGTTTTCCTCTAGTTAGTGATGTATGTATGTGATCTTACATGTGCTGACAGAGCATAAAGAATGCAGGAGGCAGAGCCCAGTGAAATGTGCCCTCTAAACTGATAACTGCCTACTACAGCCACGCAATCCAGGAGTGACACGTCAGTCTTGGCGTGGTGTAACTGCTCACTGTCAAAAAATGAATGGAATCTTTTCAGCATTCAGCGATATGATCAAACTTCTTCAACGATTGGCACATATCACGTTTGGCAAGCCATGTGTCCAAATCATTTGAGATTCCACAATTGAGAGGATTCGTGTATAAATCTCAATAATCTGTGAATTACTGTTATGTCTATGGCATTTGTCCCGTAATGCTCAATGCATAACTGCTATTTTTCTGTGATTCGGAGGCCTGTGACTGACTATCAGTGACCCCTGTCACACTCTGTATTGTGAAAAGATAGATTATGCTGTGGGGCCAATGCTTTTATCTTACCCCATCTGTCATGAACTAATATGACTAACATGTTGCTCAACATGAACTCTGTGAAACATCATTCTAGAGCTAGGAACATGATAGCAGTCGACCCTTCTTAGTTCACAGACACTCTAAAAGTAGAGTAGAAAAAACAGCACCCAGAGGTTATTAGAGTAGGTATTATTCAGCTGGTGGAACACGTTGACCACAACCAGTATGCAAAATATGGAAAGCCTTATCAGAGGGTCAGTTCATGACTAGGCCTTGTTTTATAGTCATGGTTATAAGACAATTAATTACAAATCATTAGCCAGGGCACTATTCAAATGGAATAGCCCAATGATTTGAGCAATCACAGTTCTTGTTTTGCTGTTGCATTTTCCAAACCAAAAGACTGATGAACATTACAAAGATGAAGGGTTCCTGCTGATTACTAATGCCTTCTAAAGCACTACAGACCAGCAAATTCAGTGTCCAAACAAAGGGCATACATATTCTCCCATCACTTCAAAGACAAAGAAGGGGAGATGACCGTTCTCCCTCTCCCTTCCCCTCCCTCCTCCCCTGCTGTGTTGCCCCTTTCACCCCCTCATGCCTGGGCTGCTGTGTTGTGTTGTTTCAGGTGCCCCAGGCCCTCGTCTGGACAACCGCAGGCTGTATCGCTTCAGCTACAGCACAGACTTCCAGCTGGACCGAGCTCAGGGCTCGCGTCTCGGGGCCACCGGCTTGAGGATCGCCAGCAGCGTCGACATCAACCTGGTGTGGAGGAACCCTGACAATGAGGACGAACAGCTTCTCCGCATAGAGGTAGGGGCTTGAGCCGTGGGGAAAGGTTTGGGGATGAATGATTTCGGTTCTTACACAATGTGCAATATTGCTTTGAAAAGACACAATATAGTGGCCAGTATGTGTCATTTCCATAAACTTTCACAAGTTACCAGTTAATTTAGACAGGTGGTTTAAAAAAGATTGCCTTCATTTGATTTTTTTAAATTATTTTCCTGAAGATAGTGCTTCCAATTGAACTTTTAATTTGTTTCTTCTTGTGGTAGTTTAACACACACTCACATCATAGATTATAGGTTTTATTTTACGAACCGTTTAAATGTGTTTCTTTTTGCTGTTTGATTTCCTCTTCCCTGTTCTATGCCTGTATACAGGACTTCATTCTCCAATCTCTTGTCATTTTGTCGTTGACAGATCTCAAATGTCCAGATAGAGAATGGGCTTCCACGCTCCCCCAAACGCAACATCTTTAAAGGCTCTACTGCTGAGAGCGTTCTGGGAGAAACCAAACTGGCAGCACTGCAGTCCCCATTTATGGTGTACTGGAAGTTTGGGAAGGTAAGCTTGAAACCTACTACAACACTACACTAGGTTGTTACGTGATAGGACACCCTGTAAAGTGAAGGTTCTGCACCTCAACATAATGTTTGTTGTAGTATCTTTGTGTCCATGTAGCTATTACTACAGTACACTTGCTTCCAGTAATAAACCCCATGTGTGTTTTTCCTTCGTGTGTGTGTGTGTGTGTGTGTGTGTGTGTGTGTGTGTGTGTGTGTGTGTGTGTGTGTGTGTGTGTGTGTGTGTGTGTGTGTGTGTGTGTGTGTGTGTGTGTGTCTGTATGTGTGTGTGTGTCTGTTTGTGGGTTGTTTTCCTCAGGTGAGGAATGTCTTCTCCCACAAAGGGGAGCCTATCACCATCAGGAATCTGAAGAGGGGTGTGGCCAGCATGCTGATGATGCAACTTAGGGGTGGGAAGATGTTTGAGGTAACGTAGCACAGATGGAGATGCTGCTGCACACCCACACTCACACAAGCACACACTCACTCACTCACTCGTTCACTAAACATGTTTTAATGAACATATTTGACATGATATTTAACACTGACAAATGGAGAAAGGAGGGACACAGAGACCTGCTGTTCAGATTGAGTTGAGGCTATAGTTGACCTCAGGACTCTGTTTGCAGGCTGATGTTTCTGGAAAGTGCGTTGTGGAGTACAAGGCTACCAAGAGTAAGGTCACCCGAACTAAGAACCTGGATACCTGCAAAACCACAGAGACCGGCTTCACCACCCAGAATCCGGTATGTAGGCAGACTCTCAGGATGCTGTCTAAAGTACATTTTATTCATTTATTTCCCCCACACATACATTCTGTGCGTTGTCTTTTCATCGTATGTCTAGTTACGTCATTTCAACTGCTTTGTCTCTCCTGTCCTTCTCTCTCCTCTTTGCTCTATTTGTGTCATCTCTCTTTCCGTGTTATGAACTGATACCAGCCTGTATCTTCTAAAGAAATTGAAGCCAGCATCCAGACATCACTGAACCATCTCACCGTCACATCTCCTTTGCCTCCTCCCCAGGTTCTTGGCGTGACCAGTGCATCTAGCTCAGTCACCACCATCACACTGGAGAATAACTTCATCAAGTCAGCCGTGGCCGAGGAGATGCACACCCTGTTAATCAACGTTCGCCATGTTATCTCTGCCCGCATTATCTCCAGGTAACTAAAGTAGTCCTTTAATCAGTAATGCTGTGCTAATGGATATTATATGCATTTGTGTATTACATTAGATTGGAATGAGATTGATGAAGTGACATATTATAATGTTTCATTATTAATCATAAATTTGCATGGTCTATTAACTGAGATTACCTTTTGTATACCCCCCTCCCCCCACACACACACAGACAAACACTGACACTGGAGACTATCGAGGCTGGACCAGAGGAGGTTGCTGGGAAGGATGCTTTCAGTGTGGTCAAATCATTGGATGACAGACTGATTTCAGTGGGCATCTTGGCGGAGAAGATCAAGCCCAGACGCAAAGACTCTCCCACAGTGAGTGGCTCAGGCCAAACATCCTGATGGGGATGAAAAGGCAAAGGTTCAGTCTGAAGTTCTGGAATGTTTTAGTTAGAATTGCGCAGAAATGATGGATGTTGAGTGTATTTTGTAAAACCTTGAGGCTTCTTTGGTTAGCAGTCTTCATCTTTGAATTGTACAAGAAGTTTAACCCATTTCTTCTGCTAAAAACTGGCTTCATCACTATAGTTTTACACCTCCAAAGACAGTTTAATTAATACATTTATTATATATATATAAAATATCTTCCAGTGCAGCCTACTCAAATAATCAAGTCTTCAAACCAGATGTCCAATAGTTTGCTAAAGTGCGCCTTATGATATGAACATTTGTTTAAACATTACAGGTTTCGTACATTACAGTTTTCAGTGTAATGCTATGCTCATGTGTCCGTTTTTATTCATAGCTGATGGAGGTGTGGCAGGAGGTGAAGAAGGATCTGGAACCAGCGAACCTGTCCAAAGCCACGGCCCCTCGCAGCTTCCTCACCCTCATACATAGCCTGAGGAAAGCCAGCTCGGCGGACATGTTGGAAGTGCTGGCCTCCTGCAGCAAGTCTCTACTGTGAGTGTGGTCTCTGAATCAGTGACCTCTTGTGACTCTTTTATCTTCTAGTGGCCCTCTGTACATATTACCTATCTGTCTGCTTCACCATCAAGCTGTTTATCTGCAAACATACGTGTGGTGTTTGAATCTTCATGCTCCATCTATGTGTTGTCTTGTGGGCCGTCTCTCCTTACTTAGATTCTTGTTCACTTTCCCTGTTTCCTGCCCTGTTTCCTCCTTCAGGCCTCAGCTGGTGGATGCTGTCACCTCTGCTCAGACCCCCGCCTCCCTGGAGGCCATTTTGGAATTCCTCGACTTCTCCAAGAAAGACGGGCTGGTTCTTCAGGAGCGTTTCCTCTATGCCTGCGGCTTTGCCTCCCATCCCACTGAGAAGATGCTGCAGACCCTACTGGTGAGTGAGCTTTCCATCTTCCATCTCCCTATTACATAACATACATACGGACAATGCATCCTAAAAATATGCTAAGTCCAGAAAAAATCATCATTCGTTGATCGATTTATTTCTCCTTCAGCTAACATTTTGAGTTTTCAGCTAATTGTAACAAGATACAGTTCAGCTGTCTAACAAGGAGATTTGTTTTCTCCTTGACTGAGAAACTCATAGTTTATCTTCCTGTAGGAAATTTCAAAGGGGAAGATCGGCAGCCCTGACATCAAAGAGTCTGTGGTGATTATCATGGGAGCCTTGGTGAGGAAGCTTTGCCTGAAAGGAGATTGCGGACTATCAGTAAGTGTTATCAAAACAACATCAAGATCTAAGCAGTTTACCACTTTCAAAACATCATTTGGCCCCTTTTTATACATATTTATAGTATACCCTTGGGAAGTAGGCATTTAGTGCCTAATCAGTCGTTAAGTGCAATGTACTTCTTTTATTGGTGCATGTTGACTACACAGATTTGGAATTAGGCTTAGTTCTTCAGTCAGGGTCATATTCTAATTGTATGTATAAACATGTGAAATCAAATGATATTAAATGGTAGTGCTAATAATGACATTATTTATTGCTGATGCAAGTACACTTAAGTGAGGATATTTAAAATCATGATCTCACTCTATGATATGTGTGTTTGAAATACATAATTTGTAAGTTAGTTAGTTAGTTAGTTTGATTGGTTGATTGATTGATGGGTTGGTTGCTGTTGTGCAGACTGTAGAGCAGGTGAAGAAGCTCCTCCTGGAGGGCCCAGACAGCACCCAGGAGGAGGCCCAGGTCCAGATGTACCTCCTGGGCTTGAAGAACTCCCTGCTGCCAGAGGCCATCCCACTGCTGGCCAAATACGCCGAGTCTGAGACAGGAGCCTACAGCACCATCGCCATCACTGCCCTGCAGAGATATGATGTCGCCCTCATCTCCAAAGAGGTACATTGGTTGAGATGGTCTCTTACTTTAGTGATTTTGTTTTGTTTGTTTGAACTGGAAGTGAAATGGGTTGATAATTTAGCTTTTCACCGAATCACATTGGATTTCAACTGGATGAACGAATAGTAAAAACATTTATTTTTTTAATTAAGACATATTTCCACCTCCCACTGCTTTATAGCCAACAAATGGCAGTGGACTGCGAGGGTGAAGCCTTCATTTGCATCATCTACCATCATAACAACCCTGCTCCCCTTCCTCCCAGGTCAAGCTCGCTCTGAACCGCGTGTATCACCAAACCCGGCGGGTGTACGAGAAGAACGTGCGAGTGGTGGCGGGTGATGCCATCCTCAACAGTGACCCCACCTACATGGAAGTGAAGAACCTCCTCCTGTCCATCGGCCATCTCCCCCACGAGATGAACAAGTACATGGTCTCTAAGATCCAGGACGTCCTGCGCTTTGAAACGCCTGCCAGGTGAGTAGAGCAGCTCTCTACACTGCCCGTGTCTACACTCTTGAGTCTTGACCCCCTGGAGGTGCCATAGCACACAGATCACCACAGCATTCAATTCACGATGGTCATAAAAAAGTTATTCCTGTAAAGAAGTCAAAAGACAAAGCAAAAAGACTTTCTTTTTTTTTAACGAAAGATCATGATTTTCTGGTTTTTTTTTTAACTAACAAAAGAGAATTCCATTCAAGGGAAAGGTAAATGTTTGGTCTTTGACTTTGCAGTGACATTGTTCGCCAAGTGATGAAGGACATGAACTCTCAAAACTATGACCGCTTTGCCAAGGTCGGATCATCATCCGCTTATTCTGGCTACATGGCAAGTAAGTATCCTCTCAGCTGACCTCATTTGTTATTTTTGACCTCAGGGAAAGTAAACAAATATTGTGTGTGTGGGAGTGAGTAACTGTAGTTATCAGTGCATTTTGTCCTATTTGTTGACCTTTCCTTGCTGTATTTCTACAGAGACCACCGATGTCACTTCCACCTACAGTCTGGATATCCTTTATTCCGGCTCAGGCATCCTGAGGAGGAGCATCATGAACATCTTTGGCCAAAGCAACGACGCCCTCCTTCATGGCCTCCAGGTACTGCGCCCCTGAATAGGCTACAAGTGTAGCACTCATATACTATAGTATTAGAACAGGCTATGAAAATAATTACATTCAGACAATGTTGCATGCCTATTGCAGAAAATATGAATGTATCATTTTGTAGCGTAATATTAAGTCATTTCTAATCTCATTTTCAGGTGGCCATCGAGGCCCAGGGTATGGAATCATTGATCGCAGCGACTCCTGACGAGGGAGAAGAGGACCTGGAGTCGTTTGCTGGGATGTCTGCCCTACTCTACGACGTCCAGCTCCGTCCTGTGACCTTCTTCAAGGGCTACAGTGACCTCATGTCTAAGATTTTCTCCATGTCTGGAGACCCCATGAGCGTGGTGAAGGGCTTGATTCTCCTGTCAGACCATTCCCAGGTTAGCATTGTCTTTTCATGTTGGGTGCTTGAACCCCAGAAAATGTCCAGAGATCACACCAGCTAGAATTTACAGTTACGTTTTGTTCAAAGTGACGTACAAGGGAGAATGTAACACCGTTTATCAAGTGTGATGTTACTAAATGACAGGCATAAGAATAGATCTTAAAGAACAAATTTGACTCTTCATTTTAAACACAAAATAGAGGTCAGGACGGTTGCTATAGACTGCTGACCTCATGTACAGATAAAATGTATACGAGCAAGACACATAAAATGCTTTGCATTGCAACTTTATTTTTGTTTGCTATTTCCTCTAATGGATGTAAGACTATTCCTGATGTATCTCTCTGTCTTCAGGTTATCCAGTTGCAGTCTGGACTGAGGGCTAGTGCTGAGGTCCAGGGGGGCCTTGCCATCGACATCTCTGGAGGCATGGAGGTTAGCCTGTGGTACCGTGAATCCAAGACCAGCATCAACAACAGGTCAGAACTTGTGGTCCCGGTCACGCTGTACATTACAAAGTTCTTGTGACAGAGAGATTAGGCTATTAAGTACAGTGCAATATATTGAGTAACAAAGCGTTAAAGCACATTGATGATTTGTTATTACAAACAAACTAGGATTAGATTTAGTTAGAATTGTGTATGATTAGCTACCAAAATTTGAATCTGTGTGCACATTTGGCTAACATCCGAACACCCTACCCAGCTTTCATTTGGGAACGTCAGTTGGCATACAGTACCTGTGGAATGATTTACAGAGGGGCTCTTTGACAACTCTACAATATTATCAGGCCCCAGACACCTACTGAATTGCATATTCATTTAGCAAAAAAATACTTTTTTTCTTCCATTTCTGTTACTCCTTACTGTTGTCCCGAACACCCATGGTGTTTCTGGTCACAAGCAGCCAGCAGTTTGTAGGCCTGGTAAAGCCTCTGTAATCCTGCCGGGTCATACATTGACAGAGATGCCAGAACAGCCTTGTCTTTGTCTCTGGCGGGTATTTCGGCTGGCATCCAAACTCAGGTCAGTGCCAGCCGGGCAGAACGAGCAGAGGCAGGTGTGGGGATGAGCTCTTCCTCCTCAGCGGACGCACAGACAGACAGGCTATCTATAGGACTCGCTCTAAACCCCTGGTGCTGTCTAGTGCCAGGACATGCTTCAGCCTCTGTGGCCAAACACACAGAGAAAGTTAGGCTCAAGGGTCGGGGGCTATCCAAATACAGACGGCCATTTTGAATTCAAGTGTAAGACCCCCGTAGGCTATACGGTTTCAGTGTGTATTTGGTGTCCTTGAGGCGTGCTTGATATTGTTTCATGGTGACTTTAGGTATAGAGTCTGTGGCCAGGGAAAAGCCATTAATGACAAAGACACGTGGATTTATTAGAGGTATTCATAGCACCACATCCATCCTTACAGTCATGACAGATTCAGACTTGGCAACTATTAGCTTATATAACCAGAGAGTGATCTGGCATTCATTTTGTTTTGTTTTAAGGAGATTTTATCAGGAATTGAGTCACTAAACGGCTCATGACTTATATGAAATGTTAAAGTAGTGTGTTTTTTCTATGTAGTCTCAGAATACAAGCCACTCTGGAATTAACAGACAGTTTTAATGCAAAGGAAATGTTAGGACAGGACTAACCCGTCCGCTGCTACTGTTTTAAAGGGGAGCACTGGTGGTGACCTGCAATGTGACCGTGGATGCAGACTTTGCGAGCACGGGGATGGAGGCGAGTTTTGAGACAGAGGCAGCTCTGGATTTCATCACCACGGTGCAGTTCTCCGAGTACCCCTTCCTGGTGTGCATGCAGATGGAGAAGACCACCTTCCCCTTCAGGTAAGGACCACAGGTCTACTTGCACCCTCTCGTCTGCTTGTTTGGCAATGTTGGTGGTCTTATCTTGGCCTTGTTTTTTTTTTTTCATTACTATACTATAGTAATGCATATCATCATCTATGTACGCCAACAGAAATTTACAACAGAGGTTGTCCTTCAAATTGTATTTTTTTAAATGCAAAAGAGTTTCTGTTCTACTAGTTTTCTGCTCTAAACGTCACAAAGTCTTGGAGCCAAAATCTCCTGCTCTTGTCAGTCAGTGCTCAATGTGTTGCCTTTGTACCTCCCTGGCGCAGGGAGTCGCTATCCAAGTTCGAGAGGCTGCCTCAGGGCAAACCGTTCATCTCTCGACGCGGCCGGAGCCAGCTGGTGCCGGGGTCCGAGTTCCCTCTCCACCAGGCCAACTCCGACATGTGCAAGCGCATACACGGGGAGGACGACTGGTAGAGGACAGCAGCCTGGGAGCAGAGGCCGCGCCGAGGGACTTGGCTAACAATTTCGAATGTCTGCACATTTGTCAAAACACTCAAGATATGCTGGGTTCATTCAAATAATACATTAACACTCATTGTGGAAAAGAGAAATATATCATGACTTGTTTACTTTGTGTGGAGGATTAGCATTGTAGTGATTATTTGAATAATCTCAGTGTGTTTATTTAGTTTTTTTGTCATTTGCACTGTTAAAATAGGTCTCTTTCCTCCGCGCTTCATTTTAGCAGCGAAGTTACAGTATTTATTTTTATCAGAAAGCATTAAAGAACACTATCTCTATAGCACCTATGCCGGAGGACTGAACATAACCCCGAGACCAGCTATCTTCTCTATCCACACACGGCAGGAATGTTTACATGCTTCAGACTATTTAAACCATTTTTTAGCTGGAATTCAAAATACTCTGCCTGGACCATCTCAGTTTCCATAGTGCCTGCTTCAAGTTTTCTATACACTGTGTGTGAATGTCATGTTTTAAGTGTATGTATACATATCCTTTTGTGTCGTGTGTATGCACTAGTCACCCTGAAGGTTATCTATATGTACAGTATGTGTAAATATATATATATATATATATAGTGTTGACCCAGATTATACTCAGGTTAACATAAGCCACTGATGGGGGGGGGTGAGTGTTGCTTGTTTTGAATTGTCAAAACTAATTCTTAGTATAACTAATTTGAGGAGTTGAGGAGGGGTTCTTCATTAACTTTTTTATGAAAGTCTCCAAGGTTCGAATACAGCATTTAGCATTATGATGAGCTGTGTCTTTTTTTATTATGATTTATATTGTTCAACATCAAGGACCGATTCTGGATGATTAATGGCTGTAATTTTTACCCCAAAGAATGTGAACCAATGTAACTGAAATATTTATTGTGAAGTGCATTCTGCACCACTGTACTTTAAAGCCAACACACTCTCTCCTTAAAGCAGCGGAGTCGGACATGGCCCTGGGTCAGATCTAGAGTAAATCTACATCACACCTGGGCTTGGTTTTGTGCTGCTTATGTTTTGCTTGGATGGAGTCCTACAGCTGAGTCTGCACAGTTTCAAGAACTGGTGCGTTGTTATTGTGGTAATTTGGACGATGTTTTGCCATTCTCAAGCATGCAGCTGATTTCGAATGCCCTATACACACAATTTGCAGTGAAATACTGACCATGTGTTCTGTGGAGCTTGAGAGCAGAGAGACAGATGCGTGTGATTGTGTTTGTATGTAGCGGATTTGAATGTAGTACAAACCTTGATGAAGTGCTCTGTTGTGTGGTACAAATAAAAAAATTGGAAAAAAAAGAACCAAAACTGTGTTTTGTCAATGTTTTAAGTGTTTATCAACGGGGGAAGGGATAAAATAATTTGAAAACAGTGTTTTGCCAGACGATAAAGTGACGATTAGAAGGCTGAGTGAGCAGGATTAGAAATGATACATTTCAGCGGTTGCATCGAAACTACTCCACTTTCAAAAGTCTTTCCATCACATCTATTTCTGGTCTGATTAACGGAGGATGATTAAGATGAATGGTAGCTGGTAACATGACCCTGCCTACAGGTCAGCTCCTCCTGTCCATATATTCAGTGACACCTACCCACACGCATGCCTACTGACACAATTATTGGCTCTCACTCCTCTCACACACATAGATATCAAGACATACATGGCACCACACACTGGCACAAATGCACTCATATGAACAGACACAAACGCACACACACACACACACACACACACACACACACACACACACACACCACACACACACACACACACACACACACACACACACACACACACACACACACACACACACAGGCTGTCCACACGTCCCCAACAGCCACTGAACCCCACTCCCATCTGCAATGACCACATACCACAAGATGACTTGGATCAGTCAGCTCCATTCCAGAACACATTTTAGCACTACTCGTACAGTCTGCTTGGAGGGTGAGAGGCATGAGAGGAGAAGGGAGGGAGCAGCCAATACTGACTGCAGATTTTGTCTGAGGAGTAGCTAATACTGACTACGGACTGTGTTTGTGTGGAGCTGTGGGTCTGGTTGGGCACGCATCAGTTTCTCCATGGGTTTCATATCAATATGGATGACATAACGCTGTTAAGAATGCATTTATGTGGACATTCTAGCATTAAGCTAATGCAGACAAGACAGAATTTATGGAATTTTTGGACCGCGAGGCACATTGGTCTGACAATGTAACCATGTCCCCTACTTACACGATAATATAACTACCAATGAAATACCAATGAAATAAGAGCATGGATAGAATAGGTAGTTATCATCATAGAAAATCCTAAAATAGACACATTTGGAGCTGTTGGCCTTGATGTTGCTTCTCTTTTCTGTTCCGCTTGGGGGCAGATACCCCCCATCCTGACAGGCAAGCCGTCGCCATGGGCGCTAACCCCGGACACAGCGGAGCAGCTGAGGGTGAGGGGGTGTCTGTCAGTCTAAACGCTGCCATGCCAACCACATCAACAAACGCACACTGTCAGGTGGGACTAATGCCACGAGGCAGCTGATGTTACAGTGGCCCTTGGAAAGCTTACCTTGCATGCTGGCAGACACCCAAGCTCGCAGCACAGAGGAGTCGCAGTGTAAATCAACTGCCACCAACAACAACAACTGTTCTGCAGCCTCCGCCAGCACCGCCGGCACCTCCACCAGCTTCACCAGCACCGACACCCATGCAAAGGCCTCGTCGCATTCTCTGTTTTCTTTCTCCCTCCTCCACTCTGTCTTCAACTCTTTATTGTCTTTCCAATCCCTTTCTCTCTCATTTTCGCTCTTTCTTTCTTTCAGTCCTAATACTCTCTCTCTCTCTCAAACACACACACATAAAAAACATTCTTATCCTCCAGTTACAGTTGGTAGAAAATGTACATTTGTGTCAGTTGTTGCATTGTAATGATCCTTTTTTTCCATTGAAGTCATACTAAAAGCTGGCAATATGAATTCTGTGTATTGAGGTATATTTCTACATTGGTTAAAATAAATGAAATACTACAGGTACATATAATTAAAGTGAATATATTGGCACCTAAACCTGGTATTATAAAAGATAATAACACAGTGACACTGAGTGAATGACACCAGTACGGCATCATTTAACATCAAAGCACCTATCAAAAGTCAAACAAAATAATCCAGGCAAACATAGGGTGCAACATAAGTATTAAACAACACTAGACGTCTTGCAATACAGTTTATTCCCATGACAGTGTCAACATTGTCTTGCGTTCATTCTTCCTGTCACACACCTCTCATAATGTTCGTCTTCACGTGGCCTTCTGATTGTGGTTGTCGACCCATGGCCTCTCTCTCTCCAGTCCAGCCTTCCAGGACCCAGTGTACTCGTGCGGTCCTGCTCGGTTCCACTCCTGGACTGGTGTCATCACTTCACAATATTTCCAAACATTCCTCTCTCCATCTGCACGTGTCTAAATCCGTCCCGTGGCATTCCTGCCCTACTGTAAATGCAAGCTTTCACCATGTGTCGCCTCCGAAGGTTTCCCCCTCAGAGCAGAACCATAGGGAGCTGAGGGGGTCGGTGTTGGATTACATGTTATTCCTTGTACATTCATATGCATACGTGTCAATGTGCGCGTGTGTGTGTGTGTGTGTGTGTGTGTGTGTGTGTGTGTGTGTGTGTGTGTGTGGCTGAATCAGACGTACAGGTATGTCACACCAATTTCCCGTGTGCTGTGTGCAAACGTCAAAAAACAATCAATTCAGCCTAACCAATCAGAATGATTTATGATTCTATTTATAATGTTTTTTCCTGTAGTCTTCAAAAAGATTAATAAAAACAAAAATAAAACATTTCCATGGCATTTTTGGACCGCCAAATAGAGCCTAGGCTCAAATAGCCCATCCCTCGTGTCCTTGCCATGTATACCTCGTCAGAGGTTGACAGAAAAGATGCAGCTTGCAGTGGTGTTAGCAGTCACTAGAGAGGACAGCGGTACATAACCATCTCTAGCATTAGCTCATCTGTCATGGGTGGACATAAACAAGTCCCATTTAGGACCAGATTTATGCCTCTTTTATTTCAGTAAGTGCCAAGTCAGTGTTTCACACTGGTGATAACATATCTAATTTTGTAATGCATGTATTGCACTTCAAATCCATCCGACAGACCATGCCACATGGCTCCAGCAGCAGAAAATATTTAAAATATATATTTTTTTTTTTTACTTTACTTCTCGTGATCAAACAGTCCTGACTTTGATAGCTCTTATATCCATATATGATTAAGAATAAATTGCGTATGATATTAAGGACTGTCCGTGTGGGCAGTGAAGAGACGTATTTTGATTGACAGAATTCTTTTTAAGAATTTGTTTCTACTGAATTCTTGAAAGCAGGTAGGGCATGGAGAACAAGTAAAAAGAAGGCACTGTCTGCATGTAAAAAGAGGTGGTGCCCAAATTGAATAAAGCTTTTTCATAAATCTTTCATTAAAAAATTATATAAAAATGATGTCAGTTGTCTGTTGTTGTCGAAAAATAATTACTGACCACATTGTCTCATTATTTACTTTGTTGCTGCTTTAACTTGTGTGCCTTGATAATATAACAAAAACAAACAAACAAAAAAAGAACTTCCATGTCTACTGAAATGTAAATCTTCCAGATGACAAAAGATGACACAGTGTATGAAAACCATTCTTTCAGATGGCAGGCAAATAGACTGACCTGCAGCTCTATGTAACCTACGTCCACAACGGATGACTCAGGATTGTATCTGGCCCCAGAGGCTTGAGGTTTACATGACAAAATGCCTGAAACCCTGCCGGGTCTACAGGACTGTACAACTGGAAAACTAAAACAGACACAAATGAACACAAAAAACACTTAAAGCACTTCGGACAGAAAGGAAGAAAGAAAGAAAGAAAGAAAGAAAGAAAGAGTTCCCGGCATGTTGATTTGAACAAGGAAATGTCCTCCAGAAGAAAAATAGAAGAAGAAAAATGACATTCATGTCAAAGTGGTCATTACTTAATATGTGAAAAGCTGAACAAAAACTCCACAAGGGGACAAAAAAAAAGAAGGAAAACATTTCAGAAATCACAATGTTCGGTCATAGCAGGACAGACATTCATTGTGAACGATCTGTGTGCTTTGAAACTTAATACATACATGGCAGATAAGAAGAAAACAAATGATATATCTGAATGATTTACCTCAATTCATTAGTACTCAGACTCCGAGGTTGACTTGAATACAGTGGGAATAAGAATGATTCAATCTGGACATAGAGAACTGAGAACTGAGACTATAGTGAGAATATAGTGAAGTAGAGAGAGAGATAGAGAGAAAGAGAGAGAGAGAGAGAGAGAGATACCGCAAAACACAGTGTGCATAGTGTGTGTGAACTGTTACAACTGTGTGAATTTTTTAAATATGATCCATTTGCTCAGAGTGGGGTTCAAAGTGAGGGTTTTGAATAGCCAGCGCGGTAAGGGGTCAAAAACAAGTCATTATTAAATTATTTTATACTCTTCATTGTCCACACTCATCTAAAGCATATACTGCTCAATTTGTGCAATCATTTTAATTTTTTATCTAGCCTTGCCATTGCTATTATATGTACACAAAACCTAAAGCTCTAAACTGAAACTCAAACATGTTTCATTAACCTTTCGATATGTTCTTTCTCAGAACCATTTCAAAAACACTCATAGAGGAGACTATTCCCCTATCCCTCTCAGACAAAATCCTGAATCCCTCCCGATACTCAACTCTTTGGCTGAGTAGTCCTGCAACGTCTCTCTCAAGCTGAGGACCTCCAATCAGGTCCAAGCAATTACAGTCAACACACACTGTGTGTTTATCACCAAATAACTGCATATTTGCAGAAAGAGCAACAAGAATGTAATGGAAAAGAACAAAAGACAATAATTTTAACAGGCTAAGGCCACAGAAAAAGCAGCAATGACCGATTGCACAGTGATACAGTAATGCATCTAGATGAGAGATAGAGAGAAGAGCTCAAGTTTGAGTCTTTGGTCTGGCTATGCTGCTCCTGTCATGCGATGGCAACTCAAAACAGTCTGTCCTTGTTGTTCAACGTTTTGGGTTCTTTTTATAACAACATGTTGGTCGACAGGCTGTTAACCCAAGGTCATGATAGGCTTAATTCAATATTTTATTTCAAGAGTCACTGGAATTTGTGAAAGCATTAACTATTAACCAGACAGATGTTTTCTGTATAAAGATGATATATTTCAACATTCTTTGCTATTCATACTTCATACAACCAATTCACAAAGATTCATGTCTCACGCTCCTACTCAGCAACCACATATACAACTAATTCAAAATTCTAAACTGCCTGTGTATATGATTCATGGCTTGTTGATCAGCAATGGGATGTCAACCTTTTTTTCTTTCTTTTTTTTTACACCAGAAAGCAGTGGAGGATGACAACATTTTCTTTCAGCACGTACAATTCTGGAGAACCAACTGCACTTCTACATCTTAAAAACAATGATCAACTACTCTACACATAGAGAAAGTGCACTGCCCCACAGGGCGTAATTTTTTACAATACAGGGAATTACTGATAAGCTGGCATGACTTTTACACAACTGTGAACAATTCAACAACAAGCAACTAGACAGGGAACATGGTGTAGAATGGATACAGTTCCGCCTGGAAATACATGTGGACAAGACTGTAGACAGATTTGTTTCAGACAGTAAAACAGATGGATAAAATGGATGGACAGAACCAGTAGAAATTCCAGAGAGGGAGAGATCCTAAGACAGATAGAGACAAGAGAGAAGACATTAGAAAAAAGAAAAGGCAGCATTCTGTTCAAGCCATGTTAATCATGTTCATATACATTTTTAAAAAATATTACATGAACGGATTGATATTGCAAATAATTAATAAAAAAAATATACTGCAAAAACAATACTATGACATCATTTTATTTAATTTATGTATGTATCTATTATTCTACTGATTGTTGACAATTGTGTAGCTGACTGCTTATTCTGTCATCTATTTTCTCAAAAAAAAATGCTTTCTTTTTTCATAACCAACATTTGACAAATTACACTACACTTCAATTTCTTTTGTCTGGGAAGAACTTTTCTTAGAAAACGCTGAGTCAGGTTGAGAAAGATGTGAGTACATTCATACTGATTTAACCGTTCAAGCAGCATATCTCAAACAAAACCATCCATGCGGTACCTCAGATACCGAATCCATTCACACTATAAGACCGGCCCAACGGCACCGCAAGAACTAGAGCTAGCTGCGCTAACTGTAAAGCAAGTACTAAAATCGGCTAAGCAACCACATATACCCCAAAGCTTAAAACTACGTGAGCTCAGCCTCTGTTCTCAGGCAATAGCATGTGTTTCCCTAACGTGGGTCTTCACAAGCCCTTCGCTGCTATACATAATTCTGATGAGCATGTCCATAAAGTTAGATTTATGGCAGAGCAAATGTGCTCCTGGGCATCTCCCTCCTTATGCAGCAGGCCCTCAAGCCCATTCTCATCTCCCACCCCACAGTAGGAGACGCACAGTTACACACCAGGGGTGACACGGTACACTGCCCCAGCATTTATGAAACCACACAAGTGGGTGTGTGGTTAGATAATGTCAACAAAGATAGAGAAGGGATGTGTCTTCGTGTCATTTGTAAGATGTGTGTGGTGCATGCATGTTTTTGGGTCTGTGTGTGTGCATATCTTCACATATGTGAATGTACGTGTGTCTGTGTTCATGTATGAGCAAGCATGTCCGTGTGACTCATTTTGTGTGTGTGTGTGTGTGTGTATGTACATATTTGCATGCACTTGTTCATGAGTAGCCCTGTGTGTGAGTGGCTGTGTGTACGTGTGTGAGGGGGTGTGTGTGTGTGTATGTAAGAAGGGGCCTATAAAAAGGTTGAGCCCCTGTCCCAGCCCCCCGAGCCTCAGGCTTGCAGGCTGATCGCTCCCAGCAGCTGTCATCCCTCCGCATCAGCACAACAAATACTTCACATGGACTGACCTTTCCACTGCCACTCGCCAAGCAAGGCCCCTCCCCTCGCTCTTATTCCTTTCTATCGATTTCTCCACACATTCTTCCTCCTTTATCTATCACTCCCACTTCCCCCCTCTTTTGTCCACATTCCTATTGTTACTATCTATCTATCTATACCTATATCTATCCATATACTGTATGTCTGTCTGTTTATCTATCTATCTATCTGTCTGTCTGTCTGTCTGCCTGTTTCTTGCCTCTGTATTACAAAATGTATCCTCAAATGACTATCTGTCTGTCTGTCTGTCTGTCTGTGGCACACTATGGCATTAATAAATCTAATTGTGTAGTGGACAGCTTATTCTGTCATCTATTTAAATGAAAAGAGTGCTTTCTTTTGTGTCTGTCTGTCTGTCTGTCTGTCTGTCTGTCCCTTTTTCCTCTGTGGAGCCCTCCCCCAGCCCTTTTTCTTTTTCATGTCCTCTGCCCAACACTGTACCAGCCCACCAAATCCCCCAGAAGGCCCGGAGCTTACCTTTATCCTTCAGCCACTTGTGTGTGTGTGTGTGTGTGTGTGTGTGTGTGTGTGTGTGTGTGTGTGTGTTTGTGTGTGTGCGTTGGGGTGAGCATGACAGCCTGTGTCTGTAAGAACATTTGCCTGTGTGTGTTTGTACACCCAAATGTTTGTCTTTGTGTGTGTGTGTGTGTGTGTGTGTGTGTGTGTGTGTGTGTGTGTGTGCACACATGTGTTGTGAAGGTAAACAGCCTTGGACCTATCGATCCTCAACGCCTGAATTTGAACAGATATTTACCATTTTCAACTACGTTAAAAATTACATTTTGATGGTATTCATAAATATTTTAGCTATTTCAGAACTCCTTCTCGGACACTAAAGACTATTTTCTAGTTTTATTTCTGTATCACTGTACAGACAATACTTAATCTTACTTAAAACTGTGAATTTTTCTTTTTATTATTCATTATTACCGAAAGAGCACATTCCACCCAATTCATCAATGTCTTGATGAAACTGTTAGTCAGATTTCTTAGCTTGTGAGGTTATTCATTTGCCCCCAAATGACAGCACTAAT
This sequence comes from Clupea harengus, assembly GCF_900700415.2. NCBI lineage: Eukaryota > Metazoa > Chordata > Actinopteri > Clupeiformes > Clupeidae > Clupea > Clupea harengus. The sequence continues at coordinate 19,181,312 of NC_045173.1, read as the reverse complement.
TACAAAGTTTCATGTTTCGCAACGCATTTGAGTTTATGTCTCTGGCATTCACAGGGGGAGCAGCAGCCCCGCGGGCACATATCCGGTAGGTAATGCTTAGACGAGAGAGGATGGCAGCATTTGGCCTGGGAGCCCAGAACGCCGTAGCCATGGGCAACCCCCAGCACGTCAGAATCAGGTTACGCCGAGGTGTCATGGACAGTCAATTAACACATGCGACACGGGCTTTTACCACACTACAGCGCAAACATGGTAGTCAAACAAGGTGCTGTACAACAGATCAACTGCAGAAAAACAAGTCTTTTAGCGCACCGGTCTGCACTAGAGGATCGGCGTGACATTCACACTGACCTCTACAGGCAGGCCACGCCAATATGTGGACTGCTAAGGATAGATGGTCTATGTATAACTTATTCTGAACGGTTTGGCGTCACGGCGGACGCAGAGCTTATCATTCATGGTGCTGTCAAAGAGGCGTCAGGATGAAACCCCAACTTATCTCAATCAGTATTTTCAGCATAGGAGCTACTGGCAGTGACCCACCAAATTACGAAAATATACCACATATGTTTTTACTGAAGAGGAACAGTCTGTCAAGCTGTCTGCAGTCTCTCTCGCACACTTCCTCTCCCTGTGAGATGTGGGTAGGAGACACAAATGGGCTTCCACACCTGCCAAAATCTCTCCTCTGCACTTTTTATGACTCATACTGTATATGCGTTTGTAAAGTATTCCTAAAAATAGCTCATGAACAATTAGTTCAAGGGGAGGTCCCCATTCATTGAAAGTACTGTCTACAATTATAAGTCAAATACATTTTCATCTAATTGCTGTCTGTTCTGTGTGTGCGCTGAAATAAACTCTGATGTTTATTAACAGTCCTGGCTCTGTAAATGGGAAACAAACATAGTGGCAATTCCAATCAACACGTTGCTTCAGGAGCACAGACTGGCTGTTGAGCTCATACTGTATATCAACAACCTTTCTCCAGAATCACAAACTGCATCTTTAAGACATGTTTTCTCATAATTGCATCAAACACCACTGCAACTTTCAAGGATGACAATAAAAGAGGAAACATCACTCACAAGTGGGTAACCAGTTATCGATGCTCCACCACAAAACTCATAGTGGTTCCGTCAAAGGAGGGCGGGGCGATGATGCGAGGGCCTTGTTGTGTTGTGATGCTGATGACCGGCTTCCCGCCAGGGCCACCTGAAACCCCCCTACCCCCACAGGACAATGGGGAGTGACCCTGAGGGTGCATGCCCCCCACGTCTGCCCGTGCCCCTGCGTCTTTGTCCTGCAACCTCTCCCCGTCTCCCTCTGATTGTGTGGAGGATGAAAGGGAGTGAGTAGTGAAGGCTGTGGGGGAGGCCATCAGGCCGGGGTAGATCATGTATGTGGGGGCAAAGGCCGCACTAGGGCTGAGTGCCAGGGGAGTGATGGGCATGGGGATGGGTGTAAGGGTCTGGGGAGGGGGCATGGGCACGTCCACGTACTGCCCCGTCTCGGGGTCATACAGTCTCTTGGTGGCTGGCTGCACCGGTGTGTCCACCAAGTAGTAGTGGCCTGTGGTGGGGTCTAGCAGCATCTTCTTCTGGGTCTGCTGCTGCTGCTGCTGCAGCATGGGCTCAGACACAGTAGGCACCAAAGAGGGGGAGATACAGAAGACCTGAGGCCCAGCAGCAGCCAGGGGGACGGGGAGGGAATGGTGATATATGGTAGTGCTAGTGGGGCTGTCCGGAGCCCAAGACTCCATGATAATGGGGGAGCGCTGTAAGGACTGCCGCTGGTGGTGGCTGGATGTTCCAAGTTTGCTGGAGACTGAGGATGGGCCTGGCTTCCCACTGGCACTGGCAGGGGCAGAGGATGTGTCTGTGGTGCAAGCTTTGACGGGGATGGTCAAGTAGTTCTCTGTCTCAGCAAGTGCATGTTTGCTGGGCTGAGGATGGTGGGGGTTTTCAGCACTTTTGGGCATCGGCTTTTCTTCAGATTCTCTTTTAGAGGGTGTGATTTTTAAGGACAGCCGGGCTTTTTGAAATTTAGGAGCTATAGTTTTGCTGGTTGAGACACCCTGTGGTGCAGGGCAAGTCTGTTTTACACTCATTTTTGCTGGGCCACTGCTGGCAGGCACTTTTAAGCTGCTGCCAAAATTAAACACACATTTGTTATTAAACCTTTCACCATGGACAGACGATGTTTTACTTATGCTTGATTCCTCTTGGCTAAACGTGGCTGATTTCAAATTCATGTTATCCTCAGTTGAATGGGCGACACCTGTTTGCAGAGTGCTGGCCAAGACCGGAGGGTTTATTATGGAGCTCACTGGCCTCTCATTTTCAGCGATTTTGCCGAGTTCATCCTCCGATTCTGTTTTTGCTGACCCACCCTGTTCTTCGCTGGTAATGAGGGATAAAACGTGACTGTCTGTGACAGGTCGCGGTGCCTGTGTCTTGCGCTTCCATTCATTGCGGTCAAAAACATAAAGCTGTTCCATTGTTTTAACTGCAGCTTTTAACTTCTCTAGAGCAGCCTGATTTGTCACTTTAGACTCGGATTTCTTTTCTATGCCTTCGATTGTTTTATCTTGTCTTTGTTTCGCTGCTTTCGTTTCGATTTTTAGTTCGGTTTGGTCACTGTAGGGTGGTTTTACGCATGAAGTTCTACCCATACTCCGACTTGCAACTACGCTTTCGTTTTTCATGCAGTCGGACAATTGTTTAGGTGACAACCTATCTGATTCGGATGCGCACTGTACTTGTCCCATTTTTGAAGTCTCGATTACATTGCTGCTTTTTTTAACAGAATGACACTTAATAGTCATAGGTGACTGGGAAAGCTTTTTGTCCGGTTCCTTCTTATATATGCCAACTTTATCTTCTTTCAATAGAGAGGCCGATGTGGCTGCTTTTTTTTCGGTGTTTTCTAGTGATACAAACCTATAGGAACTTTTGACCAGTTTACGCACGTCACGAACTTGGTGAATTGGTGTTTGAAACTTCCCCTTGTTCTCCCTTATGTCGCGAACTGTGAAATGGGGCACTTTATCGGACAGTGACAGCATCTGACATTTGGATTCAGACGCCGTTTTTAAGGGGTACATTGAACTTAAACCGATATTGGGAGTAAGTAGACTGGCTATGTTAAAGGGATTGTTTTTGTTTTCTTTAATGCTGCGTAACCGTATTTTGATTTCGGGTGCCTTTTTGGCTTGTGATACTGCAGACGTATCCACGGTGTTATCAAGGTTGCAAGAATTTTTCTCTCTACCCTCTCCCTGCTTCGTGACGGCATCGTGTATATTTTCACTTTGCATCTGTTGTCCCCCCTCCTTGTCTTTGAAGAGAAGCTGTGAACTTGGCACATACAAGTGCGACATCTTTGTTAATTTGCCGCTTACTGACTGGCTCTCCTTCCCCTCCGAAACCCCGGGTGTCGGAGAAGACTTTTCTGTGGTACTTTCCTCTCTGTTATTCCCCTGTTCCATATTAACACTTTGTTCGCCGTCCTTCCAGGATTTGAAAGCACTGTTTTGGCTCTGAGCAAGCGGTGCCTTCTTAATTTCACATAAATCATTGTTAGACGTACACACGATATCATCAGGAGTCTCCGGCGTGGATTCCGCTGTAGAATCCGTTGCGCACTGACCCCGTTGCTCCTTAGGGTCCATATTTGACAAAGTATCCACTACTTCGCCCAGTTCATTGAGAGCAACTAGTCCTGAATCTGTGTCAGAACTTTGTCTTTGCTCTTTCGGTGTGTCCGGGTCTTTTGTCTGGAAGCAAGGTGATTGAACGGGGTGTGTGTCACGTATTTCCCCTCTCTCCATTTTGCGCTCTTGCTCAAACTGCATTTTTTTCGAGATGACATTTTTTAGCAGACTTGAGGCAAAAATGGCTTTCTTGTGTGTATCGTCCACAGTGTCCCCGCAGTCACTGTGAGGATTGGCAGCTTCACTCCCTGGCCCCGATGGCATGATGCCGGCGGTAACCTCATCTGCGGAACGTGATCCTGCGGTATTTTCTACGCATTTTGCAGGCCTTTTACACGTTGGTAGTCCCGCTTCAACATTACAGCTAAAGTTTAACGTCTCTGTCAGAGTGATCATTTCACCCTGACCTTGATTGTCATATTGTCCCCTGATTTCTATTTTCTTTGTAGCAGAAGACTCCTTTTGAATATTTGACCGGGACAGTTTGTTATTGTTTTGGGAACACGTCTTTGTTTGAGGCGCTTTTAAATTAGCCACACCATTTATGGTTTTGCACTCTGTATTCTTATTCACCTCAAAAGTTGAACTTCTGTGGGAAATCAGACGTTTCTCGCGTCCCTGAGTGATGTTACCATAATTCAGATCCACAAAAGCCGACCACTTGTTAAAGCCTATCCCATGCTCTGACACTGAAGATTCACTGGACGTGCTCAAATTGATGGCATCGAAGTAGGGGCATGCCAAACTCCTAAATGATTTCGCTGTTAAATTGCGAACCTCCTTATCAGCGTCATCTAACTCGCTGACTGAACTTGAAGCGCCACTGGAGTATTCGTTAATATCTTTTCCTTTTAATTGAGGGGCCAGGTGCTGGCGGCCGGGCGCCGGGATGAAATAGTGCGCCCGGTCAAACAGGGCCTCCCTGCCCGAGTCCGAGCCTTTGAAAAAGTACTGACTCCTCTCGCCCATGCGTCTGGCATGATAGCAGATGTTTTCATTGTCCTGAATATTGTTGGACTCGTTTATTGCCCTGGAGGACGTTTTGATCGACAGGTGAATTTGCCCTGGTGAGGTCTTGCCACCATTGTTGTTTTTACATACGCTTTCATCTGAACTCACACATTTGTCTGAGTCACACACGTCGCTTTCGGTGCTGACAGCTGTTCCGCCAGCACCACATTGGCCCGCATTAACCGAGTGCGCTTTGGTGATTTTTGCTTTACCAATTCTACCAGTTCCATCCAGAATCAATGTCCCCTCCGTTGTCAAGTCGCTTTCAAAAGATGCATAATCCACAAACGAGTACACAAGATTGTCGTCCTCATAATCCCAACACGGCCCACGGCCAATTTCGTAGTCCACATCATGGTCTAACTCTGTCAATTGAATTTCGTGCGTTGTAATATAATGGGATTCATCTGCAAAGGTATTGGACGTACATTGATCAGATAACACCACGCTACTGGAGCTATCTTCCGACTCACTCTGACTGTTCAAGTACATGTCCGTGTAGCGCAGCTCCTCGCTTTCGCAAGAAACATTTTGTGGATTATAATCTTCCAGGATGAGTTCAGTTTGAGGGTCAGTCTCCGTGGTAGGCATGTCAGCGTTTGAAATCTCATCGTCAGGATTCGGTGAAGAGTTCACGCTGTCACGCTGTTCCACCCTGGCGTCCTTCGAATGGTCCGGGTGACAGTCTTTAGAGGGGGTCTCTGTGATATTGCCTTGTTCCTTACGTTTGCCAGGGCTTCCGTCACCCAGGGTTGACGTGTCACTCTGACATTTGAATATTGCCAACTGATTCCCTTCACCCGTAAAAGTCACTTTGACTGTTTTCGTGCCATCCAATTTCATATCCAAAAGATTGTTCAGATCCACATAATTTGATTCTTCAGTTTGACTGTCAATACTTTGTCGCTTCTTTCCATCTGTTAGGGGCTTTTTGTAAGGTGCCGTCTCCCCGATGTGGCTGATGGTTGTCTGAAGTGTTTCCATTTGCCTTTTCGCCCTTCACTTGCAATGCCAGAGAAGCTTTGTTATTGGCGATGTTGTCTGACACCAGAGGGCAAAAATCTGCGTGGATGACAGAGTGGGAGACAGAAAGAGAGGGACAGAGAGAGAGAGAAAGAGAGAGAGAGAAAGAGAGAGAGGGACAGAGAGAGAGAGAGAGAGAGAGAGAGAAGGGGGAGCCCACTGGCTTCACTGTGTAAAGCCTGTAGGCTGTTCGGTGTTTTTCACTGGGCTGCTCACACCTCACCGCTGTTCTTGGACACAGTTGTCGGCGTTGCGCACGAGCCTAATTTCAGATGACATATTAGTTACATTTGTGGAGCCGTTGATCCTTTATGATCTGCCTGGGGACGCACACAGTCATTCCATGTCATCAAATCAATAATGTATAAAATAAAACAACCAATGTATCCAATTATGATGCTCTGTAATGCACATTATGCAAGTGCATATGCATTCACAGATGACGTGCATAGGTCGTTGCACATAACAATCGCCGTATCACCTCAGTGCGACCCTCTCATCTACATGTACAGGCCTACCAGAACGAACACAATTGTAGTTGCACAATATTCAGAAATTGGACATAAAGTTAGTTTCATGTTGTGTAAAATAAAATATCCAACGCAGGAGATAATGACTAGAGCACTGTTGACAATAGGCTCACGTCATGCTGCTTCATTTGTGTAATCCTCTCAGTGTGAATTCAGTGACAGGACGCCTCTAAAGACACCGGGAGCGCCTGTCTACTATAATCTCATCTGACGTCATACAAAGTAATTCTGGCGAATAGCATATGAGACTCGCGCTATTTTCGTGATGTTACGTGTTTACATTACTGAAAGAACAGGTCTCCTCTCTAACGGCCCTAGTATTGTTTCTCTGTTGGAGTGGGCTGACTGGAACTGGAAACATTTGTTGAAGAGAAAATGTTATAAATGCTCCGCCCGCCCCGAGGAACAGCTGCGGGCTCATATTAGAGAGTAATGCCCCATGCCCGCGGCACCCTGGTCCAGTTGGCCATTCACAAGTGACAAAGAGATGTGGGGCTCACGACTAAAAACCTGCTGGGGCATTTCAGACATCTATGAGGTGCTAGGCAGCACAGCGCCATCCTAATTTACAAATTCGGTAAGCACGTTAGACAAGAGCCACTGTCTCAGCTTTGAGTTTAATGTCCAAAGTGGCACAATTTCTATTGTTGCCCAGGAGAGGCCATTTTTGTTAAAGTTTTGTCCTCTATGTGTAGGCTACTTGTATCTTTGAACCGCCTTCAGCAACACACACACACGCCATCAAAACTTTTACGAGTTACGATGGGCGCATGTGGAAGGAGGTGGGACAGATACTTAAGTTGCTTACTAAAATTATATAAATTGTAAACTTTCCAGTCAAAGTGTACGGGGACAACGCTCATACACAACATTAACATGTATACTTAATCAGGATGTTTGTGTTTTAACCAAAAAAATAATAATAATACAAGTAGGCCGTTCCTTATCGAATAGCCCATTTATTGGTTCTATTTCTACTATGACCCAGCCTTCTCTAGTTTGTTTAACTTTGTCAAGGCCGCATTACCACCTCGGACCTGCATTATTTTGTGCTACCTGAATGCTGTGTTGTCCATTATCACTTACACATTTCAGTGTCAAGCATGGAGCATCATGTTGCAAAGTTGCTCTTGCAACCTGCACGACGGTAGCCATGTAGGATTTGGACATTAGGCTATCTATTCCTGTTGAATTCAGTTGCCCAACTTACATTTCCAGCTGTCCAGCTGATTTGAGGACATTGTCATTCATTCGTCAATCATTCATTCATTCATTCCTAGGTATAGCCTATATTATTGGCCTATACATAATATTTGCGTTTGTTCTGTAAATGGAATTGTATTTGACAGAGGATGGATGTAGGTTTGTCACAAAATATTGGCTTTCAGTCTCTTGCGATCAGTTTGTAAATTACAAATAAAAAAATGCGTTACTTTCGACCTGGTTCTCCCCAAATATGTCTGTTCAGGCCTGCATCACTGTAACTCAGACCAATCTGACACTAGAAAATGTTGACCCCCCCTTGCAAAGTTCAAATGCTCCCTCAGTCATCGCACACTGCGGCCAGCTCTACCCTCATCCATGTGACACTCAACGACTGTGATATTCGAAGAAGGCGGGACTGAGCCAAACGTCTTGCCACAGCAAATGAAGAGGGTGAAATTTGCCAAATGACAACAGAGCGATTAGGCTGCTGTGTTTGAGCACCTCACTCAAGCCCATCCCCTATCTAGTGCAGTTCATGTAAAGGGTTAAGTAAACAACAGGGTGATAACTATGTGGTTGCAACCTGGAGAATCATCCAGCAAAAGTCTTAGACATCGCCCCCCCCCCACACCATGTGCTCTATCATTCTCGTTGTCTTAGTCTAGTCTTGATAAACGTGTCCATGTTCAGGTTTAACTGACCTCCACAAAGAGGATAAATTTAGGCAGCTATTTAAAATGTGGACGCCTCTCACGCAAGCACAGCAGAGATCAGTTACGTACTGTGGGCCCTATCAAACAGCAGGTGGTAAATCATGAGCACCATTAATCAGAGTAAGAGCCTTTGCATGCACCATCCTTCAGTTCTCCTCTCTTTCTCTTCTTCCCTCTATCTCACCCCCCCCCCCCACACACACACACACATCATACACATCATACACACACACCACACACACTCCAAAATAAACACACACAATCCAATCTGCTCCCAAAGCTGTGTCTAAATTTTGATATGTACAAAACTCCTTTCCTACCTGTGTCAAATGAAAAAAGATAACTAAAAGTGTGATAAAGTACTATCCAAGGGGTACAATCACATCTACTGTCTATTATCCATGTAAATACCCATACAGTCTGCAATTTATGAAAAGCAAAACACATGAATAACACATTTCAAATATGCAATCTTACTCCAAAGAAAGCATTTAGATCTGCTACTGGATCTGAGAGGGTCTGTGAATCATTGCAGAGACATCCCAAACACTGTACAAATGCCACTGCCATAAACGAGGGATTCGGCCGCAGCGCCGCATCAGTCATATAATCACGACACATGGTGCCGGCTAGCAGGCTCCGTGGCCCGCTGACCCTTGGCGGAGGGCCTGCTCCATTCTGACCTTTGTTTGCTGGTGAACGCAGAGCAGCAAGTGTGTATACCATAGCAGCAGTCTGGGAACAAGAGCGAGAGAGAGACCTTTGACAGATGTAGAGAGAGAGAGACACAGACAGACAGACAGACAGACAGACAGACAGACAGACAGACAGACAGACAGACAGACAGACACACACACAGAGAGGTTAGACAGTTAGACATGTAGACTTACAGCCAGTGGTATAGAAAAAAAGACGCGGAAGTCGGACAAACAGGCAATGTCGGAGACTGGTAGAAGGTTTGCACTCCAGACAAAGAAAAGGAGAGCGGGACTCAGACAAACCAGACAAAATGTCATAGTTTATCGATTCCGAGACTGGAGACGGTAATTTAAGCAGACTAGACCATGAGACAGACACGCAGGCACAAGACACAGACACACAAATACAGGGAGAGGGTATGGGAGAGGTTGTGATTCCATGGGTAGAAGGAATTTAGTGGCTTGATTCTGTGCTGTGCAGTAGACCATCTCAGATAACATCTCTAATGTCAAAATGAAGAGGCCAGCTATTTAATCACATGCTGAAGTGCAAACAAAATCTATATAATATTTACAAAACAAGTCTTCATGGGAAGAGTTAATGAATAAGTCCAACAGGGCGCCTTGGCATCTTCACAGACACAGCATCTCATCCACTGTAATGGTACTAATCCTGAGACGCGTCAGAAGCACTCACCAATATATCACTACTTGGTATGGCCGAAGGCAAGACGAGTTGTCGTAAAATTTGGGAACAGCTTGAGTTTCATGGGGGTTTGGGTGGTGGCGCTGGGGGGGTTGCAGCATATTTGGATTCCCCATATGAGGAAACCATAAAATAAATGTCGATGGATGAATTTGGAGACAACAAACATTTACGACATACTGATCCTCATACACTGAGAACAACTATTGCTTATGCATGGGGATTATGGTGGAAGATCAACAGGCAGCGAGTAAGGATATTGCCACAGTGGGACAACACGTCTTGACAATAGCACTCAACGACATCCAATGCAAGACATCTATTTGGTCAGCCACTATAATGTACATTATACTGTATGTGGCTACTGCTTTCAGTGTTTGTGGCAGTTCATCGAGGCATTCATCCAGTTAGGATTTCCTAAGAAGTCATGATACAAAATTCTGCATGAATAATGAGCATAGAGCGTTCTGGAGTTCAGAAAACAGTCCATGACAGCTTTGTTTTTGTTTACAGTTCAGATGAATGGTTCATGATCAAAATCAGGAGCTGAGTTTCTCTCTGATGTCACCTACATAAATCCCCACATCATCATAACAATAACATCTGCCACACCAGCTCAGTCACTGTTATTGCGGTAAGATTATACTGTGCCAAACCAGCTAATTGAATATTCAGCTATTACCAAAGCTACTCAATTACATCTGGTCAAATAATAAACACAAGGGGCAGCCACATTGGCAGGCACCAGTACACTGGGCCCTGTAACATAGCACCATGCCAACAATCCCTCCCGCAATGGCAACAAAACAAAAAACACTACACCGTAACATGAATTAATGTTGCTTCTGGTTCAATCTTTGGGCTATCTCGGTGACTACACACTCTGCCCTACCCTATTAGGGACAGTAAGTCTGAGAGCCATGTGTGATATTATTTATTGTCCTGTTGTACTCGGAGCCTAAAAAAGCCAAGGATGATGTAGAGCTGTCATCAATAATTCAAGGTATGTCTGACATCTGTGGACAGGCCCCGGCTGCTCCATCACACACACACACACACACACACACACATCTCACGCACCAGCCATGCCCTAATTATATATAAATATGTTTGATCAGTTCTGTTTCATTTGCCACCTCTTCAGCAGCCACACAAGAGTCTCTGGAGCCGGATAGGGGAAGAGGTGAGGGGGAAAAGGACATAATCATCCATGCAGGAGGATTGCAGGCCTGATTAAGGAAATAAAGGAAGTCATCTGAATTAATTGTATGCATGCATGTCCCCTCACCAACTTCGAACATGACAGAGAAATGTGAAAAGAGATGTGAAGAGTAAATTAAGTCTGAAAAGGCAAAAGGCTTTTATGCTGACAGTCAAAGAACTCGCTTGGGTTCTAATGGGGAACCCTATTTCATAATACTACATTCAATATGGTATGGTAGTGCTTCATGATCTATGACAAACAATGGTGATATGAAATGATTCACATATTTTTTTCCATTTACGCCATATAAAAAGCAGATTCATGTATCCCTGTATAGATCTAGTACAGAACAGCTCAACCAAATCAACCAGCACTATTTATACTAGTAAAGCCATGATAATGTAATTTTAACTAAATAAGAAACAACTCAATGGTATTTATATAACAAAACAAAAAAAAGAAATGTTTCCCCTCCCTCCTAATTGCCTTCTCTTAAAACGCTCCTCATAATTCCTCTCTTCCTGAGGGGTTTGTTTCCCTTTCAATCCAGTGTTCAGAAAGGCTAGATCTTCCTGTGTGAGGAAAAATGTGGCTTCCAAAATGTGGCTCTGCTAGCAGTTTGTCTATTGATGGTAAACTGGAAATTGCACCTGAAACCGAACTCCCCTGGAGAATGTCTCAGTCAACGGTAGATGGATTCTCTGTCACAGGCCAGATACTGAGCACCTAGGGTGGGGTGCTATGAGGTTGAAGTGAAGGTGGGGTCTGTGTATACCCGGGTCGGTCCCAGGAGTTTCACAGGATGCAGTCTAGGGTGAATGCACAGGTGTCTGTACTGAGTAAGACTTAACACAAGTAAAACAACTAAACATTAACACCGCCACCATCGAAATCAACAGCATTTTCATCTGTCCTTTATTTATTTTACTTCAAAAAAAATAATGAAACACAGTCAATGGGAGGTTCATCTGTTGTTCTTATGCAGGCATTAGTCTGTAATACAACAACTCATGACAAACTAGTCATAGAAAGTCAAAAGAGTGTTCGTAGGGCTGTAATTGCTCTCCGTCACCACCTAGTGGCACATCATCAGAGGTAGAACTGAGAATCAAAGTTCTCATGGCTAAGGAGCTTGAGAATGGTGTTCTGCAGATTAACACAATACTGTACAGCATGATGAGATAAGACTACAAGAGACATAACTAATGCAGTCAATGACAACCAAACTGTGGTCTGGGTTGCTGGATATGAAATTAAGAGTAGAGAGTAGAAAATGTGGATGTGTCCGGAGTATCAACATTCATTTTGGAATATTCTGGTATTTCCCACTTAATATGGTGTCTTAACCGTTAATTGTCCTTTAATAGATCCAGCTCCCCTTGTGGACATGACAGTTTTTAGTCTTTTGCCAAATGTGGTCGCATTACAGAAATTCCACCTAAGGCAAACAAAGGCGACAGCCAAGGACCTCAGAAAAGAAGTGCTGATACATGGACAGGTCAAGTTTCTAGTCTGTAATAAAGAAAAAGCACAGGATTCTGCCACAGCAATCCTCGAATGTCAGAATGTGAAAATGACCAACGAATTTTTATGGTTATTTCTTCCCCACACACCATACTTGGTTCTGAAGGCAACACCTGGACATTAGATTATGCTCCCTGAGACCAGTGTTATCCTCACACAGCTGAGGTCCTGGCAGCAGGTAGGAGTAAATTAGATCCTCTTGTAGATGAAGTGCTGGTCCCAGGTAGAGGGGTTATCTCTGGTCATCTCTTGGTATGTAATCTGGTGATGGCAGGTGGAGGTGCTACATCTTCTCGAAGGTGAGCTGATGGCCACAGGTGGTGCAGGTCTTCCTGTAGAGGTCTTCCTCCTCATCCACCAGCTCTTCAGGGCCGTACTCATGCTGGTGCACGCTGGTGTCCTTCCGGAACATGCTGCTCCTCACAGCCTTCCTCAGCTCTGTCAAAGAGGCATCGTTCATTTGTACAAGTGGATTGTATTGAACCTATTGTGTCATTGCACCAGCCATAGTTTAAGCAATACATTTTGAGCATGGGTGCATCTGATCAGTACTAAGACCAAAAGCTGACTGTAAACATAAATAGTACTGATAACCGAACAAACAAACGTTTTTTGGCAGACTATTTGCAATACTGACCCAGCTTAATGCAACTACTAATGCAGCCACTGACGTAATCAGAGAGCCACCATCAAGGACACACCACAGGTCGTTTCTGTTATTACCTTTGACCTTCTTGTTGAAGCGTTTTTGTTTCTGGACCTCACGGTTCTCTTCACGTGTCTCCTTAGCCTCCTCCAGCGCCTCCTCACTCCCCCAGACCTCCGTACTGCGCCCCTCCACCTACAAACACAGCACCTCCAGTTCAGCACTGACCTGATCTGAACACAGCCACTCCAGTTCAGCACAGACCTGATCCTAACACAGCCACTCCAGTTCAGCACAGACCTGATCCTAAGGGACCACTCTGGTTGTCATGTTTCACATAACTGTACAATTACCATTTCTTAATCAGTTTGAAAACCTGCAATACAAGAATTTCATTGCTATAATTGATTTTATTCATCAATGCATTTGAGTTTTTATATACTTGACGGTATGTTGAATATATCAATTTCACTAGTGTGAGCTCAACAAAGGAAATCAGCCATTTAGGTTTGGTACCATCAGCACTTTGGCCTGGCAGCACCAGTATATTTACATTATAACACCACTCTGGTATGTGAAAACCAGCACACTGAACCAACTTCCCTATTCATCCTAATACCACTGTGTATAATAGATGTATCTAGGCCATCAGTAAGGGTGTGAGAAGGGCACCTGCAGCTTGAGGTAGAGCTTCATGTCCCCCCATGTAGTGTTGTGGGGGTTCTTCCTGAGAATGAAGCGTAGTGGTGGTTCCCTCATATCCAGGTCACAGTCCTTAAGCAGATAGTTCTGCTTCGCCTCCGTTCGAGAGATGAGCTTGTGCTTCACGTCATTGTCCCTACAAACACAAGGAACAAGATAACAGGTAGATTTGCTTCTGCTCTAATGTATATTTTTTTCACTCTTTCCTCCCTAGTATATGATTCTTGCTTTTTTCTTGCTTTTATTTTGCTGTTATTGTGATATTGTACTGAGGTTCTCCTGTTTACATGAAGGAATCATCAACATGCACATACAGACACAGATACACACAGCCAGGTTTGAATTGGCACCAGGGGGTAAACCTGAGGTCATGTGCAGTCGTCTAAATGTTCTCAAACATTCTGTTGCATAACCTGTGGTTTTTGCCTGCCTTGACAATTTATTAACGAAAACATTTTACATAAAGGCCTACCACTTGTCCTTTATGATGACCAACTATGCACCTACTTGTAAACACACTTGCACGACCAGTAGACCATATCAAAGAGCAGATAAAGTGAACAGCGCATCTATTGGTGATCTTCCCCTTGTTATACAGCTGTAGGTAAACCGTTGGTCCTAACCACAAAAAAACACTACTGTTTGCATACAGATGCAGGTGCTTCCTTGCATACCCACTTTCTTAAATGTTTTCTTTAATTCAAAGTATTTGAACGGATTTCGACAACACTAAGTTAGAAACTTAAATGTGAATGAGTCTGGTTGAATAGAATTAAAAGAGTTTGGTTTACCTGCACTTGTCACATACTGCCAGATCAAAGCTATTGCTCAGATAAGAATCCATGAAGGGCTTGGAACACTCCTCACACATCAAATAGTCAGACTCCATCACAGGAGCTGCAAACCATATGAAATAACATTGAATTGACAAAAGACCTGTATATGAGAAAGAGAATTCAGTCACCTAGTTTCAGAAATAAATGTCCACCTTAATATTCCCCATAAACACTCAACTAACCAACTTAATAAATACATCTTAATGTCAATTTCAGCAATGTTGTATAAAGTATGCAAAGTATGTAAGGCTAATGGCACATTTGGTCACAGTGCTGCAGAGGCTGAGTTTCTTCTCTTTTTTTTTAATGCATATGGGTTATTCTTTGATTTACAGTTTAATAGATAAACAGTTCTTCACAGACAGTGTCCTAAGGCTGTTCGACTATTTGGGGGTAAGCAGAGTTTTGAAAACATGGGGAAATACTAGGGAACAGAGAAGAAATGGCAATGAAAACTGAAAAAAAACAAACCAGCCCGAAGCCTACCTGGCTGCTGGGTCACTTTCTTAGCAATGTGTCCGTCTTCTTCATCATCTTCTTCAATGAAAAAGCCTGCCCCCGAATCGACTGTTTTCGCGACCTTCGCACATGTACCACCTGAAAGATGTCACGTTATCTATTCATATTAGGAGACCCTTTAACAGAGTCGTCGCAGACGTTTTCTCTGCTTGCTGTTTAGACGTTATGCTTACCTTCTCCCGATGGTCGGCTGGCCAGACGTGCTTGTCTCAACATCAGCGCCCGTTGTCTGTTGCGCTCTATCTTAGCTAACATGAAAGCCGACAAAGGCTCAGACGTAGTTGTTGGCGGATCATGAGATTCCTTTTCTACCAGGGACGTCTCCATGATGGGCAAAAAAGCTCTTTTTTTTAAGCTAAGTATAAAATGTTATTTCCCAAGCCGTTTAGGCTAAACTGGTATGGACCTCATCAGTGGTTCATAGCTAATCTGAACATGGCTAAACTAAGATCAATATACTAAAAAGAACAAACGATTGACAATTCCATAGCTTCCAGACTCGAGCCTACTTCGTATAAATGATAAGTTAACATCAAACCTCAGTTACACACAAGGTTGAGTAGCGTGTAGCCAGCGACAATAACGAGAATGTCAGTATGGCCGCCAGTCGTATTTGTTTTAAAATAAAAGTCGAAAATGATTTATATATTTAAATTATACAAGGACGGAAAATGGAGAAAACAAACAAATACAAAGAGCCTACTAGTGGTTTTCAGCTGAAAGTAATTTGTATCTACAAAGAAGTTCTGGCAAATGACGAATCTAAAAATGTTTCAACAAGAGAAAAGATGTTTGAACATCTACATGCGTCATTCTACCCATAGAAATGTATACATAGACGCCCCATTGACTGCTTCTGCCTGTTGCTGCCATAGAAATATATACATGTATTCTACCTGCCTGAAACAGAGTTGAAAGCTAGACAATAAAATGCATAGAATAGGCCTACAATAATTGCAGCCTGATAAACTTGTGTGGCTGAGAAAACAACAAATGTGTCTGTGTTAACAATTTTTATGTCATAATCATTATATATAGGTCGCATCATAGGGGAAGTTCAACTCAAAACTTTGTTCTGCCTATTCATATTAAACACAAGTCTATAGGATATTTTTATTCAGTAATGTATATGATGTTTTATGACTCAAGCAGCATATATAAAAAGTTTTTTTTGTACCAGCTATGTGGCCCTGGGTGTGAAAAGCAACTTTCTGTATGTGGTGATGTATTATTGATTTAATGGAGAACGAAAAACTCAATGCTGTGTAGCCTTCCTAATAGGCTACCATCTCATTCCCTGGTTATTTGAAAGAGGAGTCTGCTAAAATCACAACAGGCATATGCCGTGAACATTTTGGAACAGTTGTCAAACCGTACTTCCAACTAAATTTGGATTTTTTTTCTTTTATTTTGACGCTTTTCGTCGCTAGCTCCACGGAACTCATAATTTAGCGCTTCTTCTTGTTCTTAAGATGTTGGTTTGAACACCTACAGTGTACTGTACACTGCCATCTACTGGACCAGACTGCTTTAATAATTTAAACCAAGCTTAAACACAACAAATTCTAGTCGAAATGGGTTACGCACTAAGTACAACTTTGTTATCAGAGTTAAAAGGACTCAAATATAAGCAGAAACGGATTATTCTGAACTTTATTTGTTTGGTCTGTACAGATGCGACTTCCATAATAGAAATAAAAATCTGTTATTCCTCAAATAATTACAAATGTCTGTGGTCCATGTAAAACACAAGACCTTCTTTATTGGTTGTTATTTCACACTGTAATCAATACAGGCCTAAGAATGACTATGGAAAGGTTTAGCAGCAGAATATCAGAAGAAATGACAGCCTAGTCTGAGTAGTCATTACTCATATAAGTCTTCCATTGGTTATATTAGGGATTAAACATCAGCAAGCCACCTAGCAGGTTACCTGGACTCATAATAACAAACAAGACCCAACTACTGAACTGCAACAGGGCTATGTTGGTAAGCACTACAGGATGTAGAGTGAGGGTTCTCCTACAGCACCTCCTGCACAGAGACCAGTCGAGATGTGACGACCGGGTCAAGTGGGTTATTCAAAACATGACTTGTGATCTGAAGTGGTGCATTGTGACCATGTTGTTAGTCATGCCCATCTTTAGAAGCCACTTGGACTTCATCCTCTGCACATACTGCATGTCCTTCTGCTGCATTTTACCTGTGACACAAGACGCATAGAGACAAACAAAGCAAAGCTGATCAGAGAATGAAATACACAAAGACCATAGCTGTGCAACATGCAATAACTACCTAAGGCAACAATATCACAGATTCCATTGCCACACATGGCATGACTTGCAATGACAAAGTCACACATAAGATCTCTGGAATCCTATCCCTTTCAGGCCATCGAGTGTGTGTGTGCTTGTCTGCGTACGTGTGTGTGTGTGTGTGTGTGTGTTTACACACAAATCCCTCACCTGCATTTCCCCCCCAGCCGAGGGCCTGATACTGTCTTAGAACCCGGCCCACAGCCTTTGTGTTATGCGCCAGAACCACAGCCTTCTGGTTGCCGAACTTCTGCTTGTAATAGCGCATCAGGGAACGATGGCCAACCTTGGCACCTGATACCAAAAGCACAAATTTGAGTCACATAACAAGTCACATAACATGACCAAGATCTACTGGTCATGTACACAGAACTAAATGCATGTTTGTTAACAGGTATGCTGCTTAAAATCTTTGCTACCCAGCTACCAAAATATGGTTTTCCACTTTAAAAATCCATGATCACCTGCATGCTCAAATACCTCTGCCCAGTTTTGGACATTCTGAATCACACCACCGCCCCTTATAGTGCCTTTGTGTACAGTGTTATTACATTGCAAGTCTCATAATAAGAGGAAGATGACTGCGTATGTGCAGACATACTTAAAAAATACATATGCCCCAAATGACACGACAAAGCAACAAAGAATGGCGGTAGAAATGTTTAGAACCATGCGTGCCGAATGGCAAAATTTGTGCCTACATTAACTACCTGAAAACATTTGTTTATAAACATTTCTGTTAAGTAACCATACCAATTCAGTCATGAATACACAGATGAAATATTCTTGTATGTGCTTTATTTCTCGGCCTGTCCAGAGCTGCGTCTCCCAAAAGCATTGTTGAGCAACCACAGCTGTGACGGGTAACGTTCCCAATAATAGCCTCTCTGTTACTTGCTAGTCTCTTGCTAGTGTCTGTTACCGCTGGTAGTTGTTCGACAGCACTTTCAGGAAACGCATCCTTGAGCTAGCTCTGGAGAGGGGCGAGTGTGTACCTGAGGGGAGCGTGAGCTCCAGAGTCTCGTCATCAATATCCACGTTCTTCACGTTAGGTAGCTCGCCGTCCCTCATCCCCGCGTCCTCTCCGTCTTTAGCGTCAGGGTAGCTGCTCCTGCAATACCACAGAGGACGACAACAGTCAGGGCAGACCAGACAACAATGTCAGCTTTAGAAGAAGAAATCTCTTATTTATTGGTCAGATAACCTTTCCTAGGTCTGATATATAGCCACACACAACTGAATGTGATTGCTAAACTGAGACAATTGCTGAAATGTTGGTAAGATAACCTATAAACCAAAAAACCTGTATGTGAGGTAATAGCAGTGGCAGGCATATATTAAATTTTTTTTTTTTTTTTTTTCATTAATGTTTATTCATTCCCTCATAAATCTCCATCTCAGCATGTCACAATCAATTAAGAGTGGTGACTTATTAGTGTAGTTTTTGGTCATTTTTCCACAGCAAGCAGCGCTCAACATTCTTGATGATGTACTCATTCCCCCGATTTTCAGCTCAACACCACCTGTGCTCTACATCCTCGACCTCAACACACACTCAACGCAGCGAAGTACCTGAAATCATAGAAGTCTGCAAACTCCAGGGCGGAATCTCCATCTGTGAAGAGTTTACAGTGGCTCTTGTCCACCATATGGCCCTGCACAGCTTCCGTTGAGTAGAACGATCGGCCCTTTTCATTACACCACAGACACACCTTTCCCATTCCCACTTTCTCCCCTGTGACAACACACACAGACCATGACGTCAAGCACAAAGGCACGTCAGTGCTCGCCAGTCACTGCAGCCATGAATCAATCAATATCATGAATCAGAATCCATGTCAATATCAAGCTTTCTATATTCTACAGATTAAAACAAAAAAAATCTATCTATATAGATAGAGGTGTTCTATCTATAGGCTATAAATGGGATTTGCATATATGTCGTTATGATACGAGAGTCTGCTAACTGAGGGTTAGAATCTGACAGAAAGCACCAAGGACAAAGCCTCCTACCCAGGTAAGAGAGGAGTCCCCTCAGGTCCACGAGGTAATCCACGTCAGGCAGGAAGAAGCTGTGCACTTTGGTCATGTGAGCCACGTTTCTGCTGAGAGAGCGCGAGTGGTGCCTGCAGAACAGACATTCTGTGACTGGAATGGCCCCGGGCGTGGGCTCAGGCTTCTCTGATGAACCCTCCTCCATCTCCTCTTCCTCGTCATCATCAGCCTCCATCTCATCATCATCGTCGTCGTCATCATCATCATCATCATCATCATCATCATCAAAGTCCTCCCACTCCTCTGAAGGAAGGAAGGATGATTCAGTACGTCAACATAACCATCCCAGCATACAGGTACACATACTATGGACGTCAGTGTTTTGGAATTAGGCTATTCTCTTCCTACATAACATTAGAAGTGCATTAGCGGACCTGGCAGTGCTAACTACAATTCTCTACAGGCTTTTATCCAAATCAACCAACAGTACTCTGATACGGTCTTCATATTAGCAGCATGTGTGCTACCTTGGTGTTGTCAGTACCTAATAACCTTACGCAGTTCTGGAAAAGCCCTGTTTGGGGATGAAAACAGATCCCACACCCCTCTCTCCATACCTTGTTCCTCTTCTCCGTCCTCTTTCGCCAACTTCTTTGCTTGCTGCTCTAACCACTGTAGCCGTGGGGGTTTGTCTGGACGCGTTCGGTCCTTCTCCGCTGGTGTTGCTTTAGAAGGTGTAGGTCTCTGTTGTTCCTTCAGCGCTTGCTGTAGCGCCTCGTTCTGGGCGTCCTTATCCAGCTCGGTTCCCTTCTCCAGGTTCTTCTCGTTCATCCGCTGAACGCTTGCCTGGGCGGCAGCCACGACACGTTTTTCGGCCTGTTGATGTTTGTTGGACTGCAGGTGGTTGGCGTAGGCGTTGGCGCTGCTGAAGTGCTTGTTGCAGGTGGCGCACACCTGCCCACTGCCGTGATCTAGCTGGTGCTGTTGCTGCTCGGCCGCTGTCCGCTGTGCCAGCACGCGCTCCTCGAAGTTCTCGGCGGTGACAGGAGGCATGTCGGCCACTTTGCGCTTCAGATTATAACGGTGCCAGTCGGTCTTGTAGTGTGCCCGCTGCACTTCACCATCGGTGAAAGCCACCCGACAGCTAATACAGGTGTAAGACATGGTTCCTTTGCCTGCTGGGAGAAGAACGTGTGAGGAAAGACTTGACATATTACAGTGATTTTATTTGTATGGTAATGAAGCATGAGAATAAGCATGCATAGCAGACCTTTATGGAGTTAGATTAGTCAAAATTCACAAATACATGTCACGTGGTTCACAATGGTATTTCCTGATTCACATATAAATGTCACGCAACGCACGTAAACGATGTTACATTTATTTACAGACGTGCATTTACAAACCGCTCCCATTTGTGAACATCCCTGCATTTATTTGTGGATTTTTTTTAAACTTTCCTGACATGGCTTGTTTCACAAATGCATTGTTTTCCAAAAGGACATTCTCTGCAGCCTATCAGATGTCGCTTACAAATTAAAGAATCACATAAACGCACATTCGTGGGTATGACTAAATGTGACCCCATTGCGTTACATATGCGCAGTGTCCAACTGTGTGTGGAGTACTACAACATAAGACATCTGCACACAATTGAACTCCATACACCTTAACCCGCTTACATATATGCGCCCACAATGTGCGGGTCCTAGAATCGGTCTAACCCTATTCAACAATCCAGTCTAACCATCAAATATTCACTCTGTAAACCTGGATGCTCCGGTTCGATTAAGAGCAATGTCACGATCAGAAATCGTTCCCTAACCTGAGTTACCTAACTACTGAGATACATAAAGATAGGTAACGTTAGCGAAGTTGTGTACTGCTGATGTGGTGACATCTCCACTTAATTTTGTCTTCAAACCACCTTGTACATCTACTATTTACAGTGGAAATATAGGCATTCACACTCAAGAGTTTCATATTATTTTTCCAAAATCTACAGAACGCTGTCAAACCAGAGCTAGAAATGGGTTTTAAAACAAGTTAGCCAGCTTGCTAATGCTACCCGTGTGGAGCTAACGTGGCACCAAGGAAATATGTGGCCATTTATCGTCTATTATTTACTTACTTGTCACATACAGTAGGGGTACAATCAGCTAAACGGTGGTACATTTACTACAAGCATCACGAAAATTTGATCACTTACCGTCAGGTATGTGCGCAGCAAAACAACTAGCCAACACGAGGGGAATGACGTTATGCAATGACCTTTGACTGGCAAGTATGTCAAAATGCTTTTAAAAATGCTACAGCGTCACCCTGTGGATCGGAGAATTACCTACACACCTCCTATAATTATTTTCCTCACCTTCCTTTATTTTCATCATTTCATTAATTCCCAACTGCAAGTGGATATTTATTGCATTTGTATTTAAATCAAAATACAAACATTTACGATAAAAAATATATACATATCCGCATCAGACGAATAACCTTTTGTTGGGAGGAAATATCTGTTTTGTGCATCGTTGACCTACGTTGACCTTTCCTACTCTCATTCGTAATCCAGGTACGTATGCCTTGTGCCTCCACATTTAAATGACAAGTCAAGCTAAATGAAACACTATTGCACATTATTCAAAATAATTAAGACTTTCTGGACATACTTGTCTAATCACTTACTGACATCATTATTCAATCCTGTCTACACTTCAAGTGTCCTCCATCAAGTGCAATACGGTTGTGCATTTTGAGATTATCATTAAGGAGGCATAAATCTCTCATGAAGATTGTTAACACCCATCAACTAGCCTATCCCGCCTCATGAATGTGCCAGTGTGCATCTCTTCAGGAGACAAGTCATCCCAACCTTGGCGAATCAGTCAACACCATTAGCATGACGTGCTTCTGTGCTGCTCAGTTGCAATTAATAGTGGCCCGAGGGTCACCGTTTCACTACATTAATTAATATGCACACTTTCCGGGAGAGGGGAGATTACCGCCACCGTGATTCACTACTCGCATGCATCTTAGTCCCCCTCCTCACAAGGGCACAGATCCCACCGACGGAGTTGGAGAGACAAGTGAGCTGCAAGTTCCTGCCAGTGTGATTGATGTTGGTGTTGTGCTCGTACTCAGCTCCCCAGGGTAGGAGGGGCTGGATGAAACCAGAGACCCGCACCACAGAGGAGCTCTCCGCCGGGGTGCACACTACAGTTAATGCTCCAATTAAATCAAACTGATGAAATTTGTAATAACGATTTGAAGAACTTTACGAGAACAAAATATCTTGGTAAAAGGAGTTATGTTTTTTTTTTTTATTAGTCCATAATTTGTATCTACAATGAAGGGACACAAGCAAAAATAACCGACTCCATGAAAAAAACAAACAAAAAAAAAACAATTACATTTATTATTGATGCAGTTTTTCCATCTCTTTTTCTTCTTCTTAATAAGCATTTTTTTCAGTCTAAAGAAACTTTACAATATAAAGGAACATACAAAGGACTGATTTTTTTAATTTTATTTACTACACAAGACACTCAAGTCCCTAAGACAAGGATCCAAACTACCCTAACATGAAATACAAAGCAAACTGCTGTGAGACTGCTTCATACTCTCAATACTGCTTATTGTCGGAAAGAACGATGAACAGTGCCGGAGAATAGTCATCTCGTGCCTGCGTCCTCCACCAAACTGTTCCCCCAACACCACCTCCTTGAGCTCTTCCTCATGTTACAGTATTGTACAGCTTCACAAGAGAAATACAGAGATGGCCAACATAGTGACTGTATTACATGTAGGACGGGGGGGGGGGGGGGGGACTGAAATCTATACAACAGTATCTCAAGATAACATTGAGGAGGAGAAACAGTCCCTCTTTTTTATAACTACTTTTACATTTTTTTTTTTTTTTTTAGAATGAGATTTTTTCTTCTTTTTTTGACAATTTTTTTATTTTAAATAGATAAAAATCCTTCATAGTAAAGTGTGTTGTCTGCAATGTGTGGTCCCTTACTAGTTTAAAGAGACGATGTCCTGTTTGCCCATGATCATCAACACCACCACTTTCGGTTTCCTGCCTTCCTATAGTGGCCAGGCAGAAGAATGACTCCAGTACCACAGACACGGCTACACAGGGTGCACCGAACACTTTCAGTGAAATGCTCCTCTAACCTGCTTCACATACCAATCTGAAACTGGTTTGACACTGGTTCAGATTCATAGTGTAAACTGGCCAGTTTTCCCTGTTTAATCCTAATTGGATTTAAACTTTAGACATTCGGGTACACTGAATTACAGATTCCTGCTTGCCCTGAGCCTACAGACCTCTTATTGACTCTTTCCCCCCCCCCCCCATAATACTCTACCAAAACCCAAAGAAAACCGACTCATCCGTTCTGGGAAAGGGGGATGTGAGTACACCGTCTCTTTAAATGGAAATATGGTCACTTCTTTGCACACCTTTTAGCAAGATTTGAATCCACTGGTAGTGACTGAAATATCAAAACATGTCAATGATATCAAAATGCATTTTACAGTATTTACAAAAACAAAAAAAAAGAAAACAAAATGACAAAAAAAAGTGTGTTTCTATGTGTGTGTGTGTGTGTGTGTGTGTAATTGGATTTGGGTTGAGATGAAGTTTAAGGTTCAGAATAGAATCCTCTGTGTGTGTGTGTGTGGTGCGCGCGTGGGTGTGTGTGTGTGTGTGTGTGTGTGTGTGTGTGTGTGTGTGTGTACACAACTGTGTACGAGAGGTGCCAAACAGCACCAAGTGCCCACCTCATTGTCTGCTGGACACGCAAGGCTGCATGAAATCGATGGAACTTGTACGCCAGCTCTCTGGAGATGAGAAGCTTGCGATGAGAGCCTTCCACATGTGGTGCAACAAGGGCTTAGCCACCATCAACAGGCTGTTCATCACCTCCACATTAAAATTACAAACACACACACACACACACACACTTTACTTAAATACACAGCAACAAACACCAAAGCAAGAAAGGGGGGGAAAAAACAAAACGTATTTGCAGAATGCCAAAACAGTACAGGAGTACAGGTCAGTCGTGTCAATGCCAAAGGTTGAGACTCCAAAACTGACCAATCGTTTTGCATTTTTAGAGAAAGGTGCTGATCAGACTGGGAGGGTAATGCAAGATGCTGAGGGATCATGAGGCGATGGCGGTGTTCGGGACCAAGGCTGGGGTTCCAGGTGTGGACATCAGGGTTCCTCTGCTTGAGCTCAGGGCTCAAGGTTCCTGTTCCACTTCCACAGAGACGGCTTTGCAGAGTACATGAGCGCACCGCTTGAGTCAGTCATCCGCATGCTCGCTCTCTGTCTGCTACTGACTAGCCATGTGTCTCTCATCACAGTACCATCCACACAGAGAGTGTGTCAGTAATAAAAACAGAAGTAGAGGGACACAGCCAGCCTGAGAGAGGGGGTGGGAGAGAGAAAGAGAAAGAGAGAGAGAGAGAGAGAGAGAGAGAGAGAGAGAGAGAGAGAGAGAGAGAGAGAGAGAGAGAGAGAGAGAGAGAGAGAGAGAGAGAGAGAGAGAACCACCCCCATCTCTAGCGGTCCCGGGGAAATCTCGCATAACTCTGGATAACGGCAGGCTCCATCCCAAGGATTCAAAGAGAGACAGGTAATCGGCAAGCCCAACACATATGCTGGCATTACCCTTAGTATTTACAAGCAGGAGAGGCAGTGATGTGGTATTTTTTTTTCTTTCCTTTTTGTTGACAGTGTTGATTTCTCTGCGAAACAAAAGTTCTTTTCAGAGGTTTTGGATAAGTTAGCCTCACATGGACGTGGTCAGCTATATTTTTTTTTTTCTTTTTTAAATAATTTATTTTCAGGCACTCAAAAATTGGAGCAAACAGTACCTTGTCTACCTAACGAAAAAAAATGACCCAGACAGTTATTAATAAAAAAAAAAAAACAAGAACCTGTTGATGGTTAAGGTCATTACTCAAAGTCCAGCAGAGAGGTCTGATCAGTCATCCAACCACATGATCACCAGACCTGCGATCATAGGACTGGTCAGTTCCTCCACGTCATCCCAGGTGACCAAAAACCATACTGAAGAGACTGGGCCTACGAGATCTTGATACTGGTGCGAATATTTCAGAGGTATATCAGAAGTGAGATATTTACATATGTACTCTACTTCCTGACGGGTAAACAGGCTGCAGAACACATGCGCACACAAAGACAATAACTTTATGATCAAAAGAGTACAACAACAGAAATTGTACATCAAGCTCTGAATGGTTGGGGAAAACTGAACCACATTTGCCTTCCTCTAAATTTAGAGTCTATGACTGGGGTAACAAAAAAGATAATTAGTACCATTTAAAAAAAACACATTGCTTTAGGATTTGGGGAAATTCTTCCTTGTATAAATCAGAAGTCGGTGTTGCAGTGTACGTGTGTGTGTGTGTACGTACGTGTGTGTGTACGTGTGTGTGTGTGTGTGTGTGTGTGTGTGTGTGCGCGTGTGCGCGTGTGCACATGTGTGTGTTTTAAGATCAGGGGCTTAAGGGCAGAAGTGTTCTGCACACGAGGGAGAGGTAAGGTCATGGTCATGTGGTTTCTAGAGGTGTCTATGCTGTTTAAAGGGGAACATCTGGGGCTTTGCTACATGAGCAGACACACAGCAGCCAGCCGGTCAATAAAGGGATTCTCTCCCCCTCCAAACGAAACTCACGTCTGGTGAGGATGGTGCTTAGGGACTCACAGTCTCACTCAATAAACGGGTATGCTTAGAATGAATGGAAGATGGTACAGACAATTCTGACAAAATATCTGACAGAGACAAAAACAATGCTAAATGTCTGTCGTTGTGACAACTGCAGTTGTGCAATATGAGTGTGTGCTTGTGTCTGGTCATTGTCATGGTTGCTTGGTAACGATGTGCCCATCCAAGGGTAACAACAACAAAACAAAAAAAAAATCGAATTAATAGTCATTATAACAATATTAATACAAAATAAAATAATATTAATAATACAATACATACACAATATAATGAAAAAAAGAAAAAAAAAGTCACTGCGAAACACAACCTCTTTAAAAAATGTACACAATAAAATAAGGGGGGGGGGGGAAGGGGTTAAGTTCAGACATCTTCCTCCCCCTTCTGTGTTAAACTACTGCATCCAGAGGGTCAAGAAAAATACAAATACAAAACAAACATCAAAATTTAAACTACAAAAAATTGTTACAGAGTGAAGAAATGCCAACTCAATCAAACAAACAACGAAACACAATGAAAGCTGGGTAGCCTGGCGTTGGTTGGTCATGCTGTGCTAAAGACTCCTGGCTGGTCCCCCACCTCCATCTCCCATTTCCCTTCCCCTCTTCTCTCTCTCTCTATCTCTCTCTCTGTGTCTGTCTGTCTGTCTGTCTGTCTGTCTGTCTCTCATCCCCCGGCCTTATAGTCCTGGGCCCGTGAGGAATGCTGGGAGGCAGGGTGAGTGGTCAGTGTGGAGACTCTTCCTGTGGCTCTGTCGTTGCTTCCTCATGCCGCCTGTCCCGACACCCGAGCTCCTGCTGCCACCACCGCCGCCTCCGCCTCCAGCCATGGCATACGTGGCGGGCAGCGTGGGCATCCCCAGAGGCCCGTGCTCCAGGGGCATACCAGGGGACTGAGCCACAGCCACAGTTCCACAGAGCGGGCAGGGGGGAGGTGGTGTGTGGTGGTAGTGAAAGGGGGTGTTTAGGGAGAGAGAGAGAGAGGTTGGGCAGGAGGGCGGGGGGGGTTGAGATTTTGAGTTTTTCGTTCGTAGAGCCGAGGTTGGAGGGGTGGGTCACAGAGGGGGCAGGATCGGAGGGAGGCAGAGCCGTTTCGGCAAATGGGTACAAAAAAAGAAAGAAAACCATAAAAAAAAAAAGAGAGAAATAAAAAAAAAAAAAGATAAATGAAATAATAAAAGAAGAAAAATCACACACTCATCGTCATGTTGGGTGAATACTGAAAAGAGAGAAAAAGGGGAATTGGGGGGGTGGGGGGAGGGAGAGAAATGAGAGCCAGCAAGCAACAGTGTGAAAACATTAACACTGGGGACTGCGGTCGGACAGGCCTAAAGATACGTTCTGTCCTTTCCGAGCCACTTTTCCTTGACCTCGATGGAGAAACATCATGAGGTCAAGGAAGATGTGAAGGAGAATTCATAAGGACTTAGGAAAAGAAAACCACGGTGCAAAGAGAATCCGACTGCACTTACAATTTACCCCACGTAACTATGCGACGGTGGATGTTATCGACACGGGTCTTTAAATGTTTCTGCCAAAAGGAATGGTGGGAGGTCATTATCTCTAGTGTACCCTATGCTAAAGGAGATAAGAGAGGAAGCTTTGAAGCACCTTTCCTTAGTATTTAGAGAATTTGACCAGCTCTCATCATAGCTGCCACTTAGATACTTCAGGGTCATTTCACTTAGTTAGGAACCTTTCTAAGTAAAAATGACTATCCGACCGCAGCCTAGGCCAGTATCCATGCTATCCCAAACTACAGCAGAAAGCAGGATTTAGTGCAAGTTGCTTTCCTGATGGTGTCTGTTGCTTTTCACAAACGCAGTGAAGAATAGGCAGTTAATGCCACTGCAGACTGGCAGTCTACCAGGGTCGGCTGCTGCATGTCTACATTTAAAGCATGTTGGCCCCATTTCCAGTACATACGTTTAGAGGGGTCACAAGCAAATATGGCTTAACTTGACAGGAGGGGTGGCAAGAGTGATAGGGAGGGACAAATACCTCAGGCAATTGTAGACTGGGTCCTTATTTACTACTGAAAGCTGGTTGGCTACTGTTTGTCTGTGAGAAGCTGTGAGATCCATGCTGACTGGCCGTGTAATGGGCTGCTCGCAGCTGACTGGCTAATGCGGTAGCGTGGCTGCTGGAAGGAGCTATGTGAATGGAGGGTTTCAGAAGGGTGCGGGCTAGAGGGCGGGACTTTGGGCAGGCTCTACTCACACTTTCACTTTGGAAGGGGTTGAGGAAGTTGCCACCCATCTCCCCGTCGTCGCGCGGGGTGCCCGGAGGGTTGTTCATGCCTGCCATGTTGTTGGGAGAGTTCTGGGGATAGAGGTAATAAACAAGATTTAGGGGAGATCATTTGATCCCAGTTGATGTAATGAGACTCATTAATACACTTCACTGTTGGGTGCAATTCAGTGCTGTAAGTCGTTTTGCATCATTACTGGTGCAGGGTAATGGAATTTACTGCTTTGATTGTGAAACAGCAAGATGTCAAAAGGCATATTTTGCACCACATGTACACTAAGAGGTTTGTGTGTACCTTTGGCAACCCATCCATGTCTCCAGAGCCTAGAACAGAGGAGAGAAGAGGTGGTTACGTCGACCCAGGGACCCACAGAACTCCCGTTAAAGCCTTGTGTGTTTGTGTTTAAGCATACGAGAGGGGTGCTCACCTAGCGATCCGTTCATATGGTGGGGCTCCATGGCTCCCATCCCTCCCATAGGGCCATCAGGGCCAGGGCCCATAGGGAACTGAGGGAGAGAGAGAGAGAGAGAGAGAGAGAGAGAGAGACTTCAATTTAATAGATTTCATGTATCGTTTCTTGCCTAATTAGCATTAGTAGTCAACCCAAAGTAGTTGGGTAATACGGTCTTGTTTGGTCTTTATGACTTCAATTTACTTTGGCAGTATGACTGTATATTTTTCTTATAACAATGCTTATTGAAGTTTAATATGGGAAAGACAAAGTGAGAGAGACGCAGTTGGAGAGAGGGAGAGACGTAAGGACACTTAACGGGCAGTCACCGTGTGATTATACATAAGCGCTCGACCCAACGTGACGCGTGTCGGCATTTCATCTCGACAAAGACCAGACAAGGGTCACGACACTGCCAGCTTAGCTTCGGGCATGAAAAATTCACACGAACACTTAAGGGCTTAAAGCACGGACGTCCACGCTCTGTAATCAAGCACTCCAGCTGGTGAGGTCACCAGGAGCCGGTCACTGACTCCGCACCCAACCATTGCGTGTGGCCAGATCTCTGTGCCATTAATGCACCATACAGGCAACAAAGCCAGGATAAGAGTGACCGAGAGAGGAACATCAGGGCTCGGGGGGCTGGGTTTCCCAAAAGCACCGTATGGTAGTTAAAAGATTGGGTTCAAAATGGCAGGTTTCTAGCCTTTACAGACATACAGTGGCATGCAAAAGTCTGGGCACCCTTGGTCAACATTTCTTTTACTGTGAATAGTTAAGTGAGTAGAAGATGAACTGATCTCCAAAAGAGGAAACATTCTTTTCAACATTTTAAGCAAGATTAGAGTATTATTTTGTTTTGTACAATTTAAGAGTGGGACAAAGGACAGGAGCACCATGCAAAAGTTTAGGCACAGCAAGAAATTTGAACCAATAACTTTTACCAATGTCTCTATAGACTATATAAAGACTATATTTAACTTTAACGTTAAGATTAGGGATTATTCACAATCATCGTTAGGAAAGCCCAGGTTATGCAAATTTCAAAGCTTTATACATTTTCCCAATAAATGGTGTCTCTCAGCATTTTTACGAAGACTTGAAAGGTATACCTTACTGAAGTTGTTTACTTTAGCTGAGGTTTCCCAATCCATCAATTAAGAGAACCCTTCCTACGTATACATGCTTTGGGCTTGTGTTACAGCTAGTGGCATGGGGAACATTTTAATGGTGGATTCACTTAAATACCATGCTTAAAAATTGTAAGGATAATTGGAAATCACCTATTGGTGATGAGGTCATCTTTTATTTGCTTAGCTAGTTCACGGTCACAGAAATTTAAATCAATCAAATTCAATTGAACTGAATAGAGATATGACAGGAAATGAGGGGAAGCGAGATGGGGAGTTGGACCAAGAAGTGATCTCAGGCCAGATACGAGCCTAGGGACGCCTGACGCTCCCCCCAACACTATATAATTTCATAGTGGTTGTATCCCGGCAAAGCTTTTGGGAAAGGCAGATCAGATCCAGAAAACAGTGCAGTGCCATCACACAGAGTCCACTTACATTAGGTCTGTTGCCACCAGGACCGATGGGGTTCATCATCGTGTAGATGTTTTCACTTGAGTTTGTGGAGTCTGGAAGAAACAGAAATCAGGCAAGCGTTTACTACAGGAAGTTTCAAATCAGGTGTGAAACATGCAATTATAACATGGCAGGACTATGGAAAGTTCTGGAGCCCCGTCAGTCCTAGCCAGGACCACATGCTACGTTAAATAGGTGATTAAGGAGTTCTGTGGACCGTTAGGGATATTAAAAGCCTTGTGTTACACGAGTGACTTTTACAGAGAGATGAAGGGAAAAGACCAAACCAAATACATACCTCCTGGGCTAGGCATGATGGGAGTTCCTGGTGGACCCCCTCCTCCTGGAGGACCCTGCGCACGAAACACACACACACACACACACACACACACACACACACACACAAAAACATCTATAAATTCCTGTCTTGTGCTACTAATCCCACTGCCTGTGCCTCTAGCTACCATTTGAAACCCTGCAGAAGAACTAAGACACTGCAGGCACAGAACAAAGAACAAAGACACTGCAGGCACAGGGGAACTGTTAAGACAGTTTGACTAATGCCAGGGTATTTTACAGGCAATGCCCCTGGGGTGCAGGGAGGAAGAAAATGGGAACTACTTGGGAGGGGTAAAAAAAAAAGAAAAGTGGAGGGGACCAAAAAAAAAAAAAAAAAACTAAATTCAATACATTAGCAAACTTGAATGTGTGTTTAGTTCTGCCTTATGTACTTGTACTGGAGCTAGGGGACCGGTGGTGGAGCAAGCAGCCAAGAGTGTTGGCCCACCTCCACAATCTGTCTGTGCTACTCACCACGTAGTTGCCAGGAGAGGAGGAAGAATACGCTATCTGTTGGGAGGGGGAGAAAAAGAAAGCCTCATGTCAGGGTAAATAAATCACTTTTATGAATATTACACGTTGCGCTGCACTGACAATATTAGCTTAAGATTCTCGGCTGCGGGGGAGAGCGGAGGAGTGAGAACAGTTACACTCAAGAGTGTTATTTCCCTGATAAAAGGTTACAGGCGATACAGCCGGCTCTTGATTCATGGGTGTGTGTGTGTGTGTGTGTGTGTGTGTGTGTGGAGGACTCACCGAGTTAGCGTTCGGGTTGGGCCAAGGACCTCGGCCTCCAGGGCCCCTGACAGGAAAAGGGAGAGCAGAGAGTCAAGGGTGAGTGTGTGTGTGTGTGTGTGTGTGTGTGTTCATTTGACTGATGGCGAATAGGTCTGACAGATTTGTATTGATGGCTGATTGTTCAAACACAGATATAACGAAACATTTAGTTAGAAATGAACTGCAACTGAGTGTGTGACAGAGAGACTAGTGTGAGAAAGAGCATGTGTGTGAGCGACACTGTCTGTGCATGTATAGTTTTACACATAAGTCTTATTTGAATTTGTGCCTTTTTAAGCGTGTGTTTGTGTGTGTGTGTGCTTACATGTTCATGCCTGGCATGCCTGGGCCTCCGAGAGAGTTGGGTGGAGGTCTCATCCCGCCGTAGTTCTGCAGGGAGAAACACACATGGTCACACGAGTTCATAGGAGAGGTCAGTCTCACAGAGGCCACTCAGGGGCCTACAGCAACACTCCCCCCTGTGCTCTCTTCCCTTCTGGCAAAGCTGGGGACAGGATGTTTTGTGTGTGTGTGTGTGTGTGTGTGTGTGTGTGTGTGTGTGTGTGTGTGTGTGTGTGTGTGTGTGTGTGTGTGTGTGTGTGTGTGTGTGTGTTTGTGTGTTTCTGAGCAAGTCAGAGAGTGACCCAGAATGAGAGGAAAAAGTGAGCTTGAGCTTTGAGCGTGAGCGTGCACCTTGTGCATATGGCTGCCTGCCTGCGCTGTATTTAGTGTATGACGGCGCGGGCCGTAAGCTCCAAGCGGCCCCGCTTTGTTCCACACTCCTCCATTAGTCTAACAGATGCCTGAGCAGCTGCTGCTTGCCCATGGCCCAGGCTGCCACTCCTACCGTGGGGACAGGTGGGGCAGACGGGGGGCCAGCGGGACGCAGCAGCAGCAGCAGCAGCCGCAGCAGCCGCCTGCACCGGAGGTAAACTGCGCAGGAGATGCTCTACACAGAGCTCTCTACAGAGGCAGGGGCACATTTACCCTGTCTTCACATTCACTTTAAAGGGCACTCTAACCACCTGTTCTCCGATTTGAAAGGAGATACCCTATTCACACTGGTGAGAACACTGTGGAATATTAAAGACAGGTTTGGGCAGAATATCAATAGATCAGAGACATTAAAATGTTTGGGCGGTTGGAGAGATTGGGCTCTGTTAATGAAACAATATAAATAAATGAAATTAAAACTAGAATGAGTCACCCTTTCCACAGAAGTTGATGATGGTCATCTAATGGATGTCAGTTGGATAACACAGGATTAACCAAAGTGCACTACTCTGAGTGTGTGTGTGTGTGTGTGTGTGTGTGTGTGTGTGTGTGTGTGTGTGTGTGTGTGTGTGTGTGTGTGTAGTGTTGCCTACCTGTGGGCCCATACCACCCATCCCTCTGGGGGGGTTCATGCGCATTGGGCCGCCCATGTTGGGGTGTCCTGAAAGAGAGAGAGAGATTGTTACAGCCTGTGCACAGTCTAAGGGTTATATTTAACTGTATGTCTTGTATGCATGTTCATTCATTTCTACATGCCAGTTGCTGCTGTGCAGTCCTGACAAAAAAGCTTGTTTGAATTTGAATTTGAGAGAAAGGGGTTGGGGCGAGACAGACAGACAGACAGACACAGACCTGGTGAGGTTAACTTAGAGTAAAAAGAACAGTGCTGGTGTTCATAAAGCATCTTAAGGCCAAAAGTAGCTCCTAACTTGCCAATTTAAAAGCAACTCCTTAACATAATGGGCGTGTCAGTCCTAACTTTGGGACTCCAGAGGAGAGTAGTCGAGAGGACTTCTAATTCACTAAGACCAACTCAACCAACCAACACCCAGGCAGTTGCCATCATTCCATGTTGAAATGTTTTAGAATGCAAAATGTCTCCAAAGATACCATCTCAATCATGAAGGAATAGGGATGCAATAACATCACCAACCAACCAAAACAACCCACTCAGTGGCGAAACTGAATTGAATACGTCTGACTGTAAAAATTAAACTGGCATCTGACATAGACGCATTTTGAAAACTGTGCGAATACACTCCCGTATTTGGTTTTTATTAAAATGTGTAACTTGTCACATTTGTATTTATTTATTGTTCTCTGCGGTAGACTATTTAGCGCATGCCTACTCACTGGCACAGGCCTGTCACTCATCAACCAACCACTGAGGTCACTGAACGTAAGCTCGTGGACGACACTTGACGTCAGGGCATAGCAACAGAATCTCTCTCTTAGCTTAGGAGTTTTCACTTTGTAAATAGGATTTAGAAGAAAACGTCTAGTTATGAAATTGTAGCTTGACGTGACAGGAGTAGTACTCTTAGTGGTTAGTGAAAATGCTCTGTGAACACGAGCCCTGTTCCAGTGCCCTCCGGCTGTCTGTGCGCTGTCTCTAGGCCGGTGCCGTACCTTGTGGTCTGGTGGGGTCCAGACTGTTTGGCAGTAGCGGCTGGGACCCGGGGACTCCCCCTGGAGGCTAGAGCAGGAAGTGAGAGACACATGTGAGACACGCACTCATAAACATGCAGCCGAAGAGACACATGTGAGACACATATTCATATTGACTGGCGAAGACACTCGATACTTGTGTCTGGCAAACTCATTTATCCTAAGGGATGAACACACGTACACACGGTTGCATCTATATCCCTCTGTGTGTGTGTATACACACACACACACATACAACACACACACACACACACACACACACACACACACACACACACACACACACAAAGACAGACAGACAGAGACAGACAGTGTGTTTGCTGGTCTTGTGTGTGGGTTAAACATGCTCTGGTGACAGCATGCGTCCTTGCAGGTAGGTGATGAGGAGTCAGGAATTAAGCAGTACCTGATTTGGCATACGGAGGCCGGGCCGGGGTCCACCTGGGTACCGCGGAGACATGAAGGGCTGCCAGAGACAGAGAGGGAGAGAGAGAGGGAGGGGGGGGGGAGTAGGGAGTTATCACTTTTCTGTACCACACATAGTTACAAATGCAAAAAAAGAAATGTGGCAAATAAAATGCAAAAAATGTGACCGAGACAGAATGAGCGTGACCATCGCAAGCCAGGCAGTTCCACAGCAGTGAGAGGAGAGGGTTGGATGAAAGCACTGATGTGCACGGCGTGAGTAATGCGCGTCCACATAGCGTCATCACACACACACCTATCATCACCACTCAGATAGTACACAGTTTTTCGCGTGCACACACAGACAGACACAGACACACCTACAACGATACACAGCCCGAACCCACATTTACCCTGCCTGCAAAAAGACCATGGATGTATGGCCACACTATGCCGGACCGCCAAGACAAGCTTCCAAGTGCGGTGAGATAGCAGGCAAGGCGTCTCAAAGAGGCAACCACACAAGTTGGGCCTCTGCTCCCATCCACAGTGATAGAGCTCTAGTCAGATGGAGACCGACCACAACATCAGAGGAGAGGAGAGGAGAGGAGAGAAGGGAAGGGGCGATAACAGCTCTCCTGAGAGAGGCCAGCAGGGAGGCCATTAGAGGGGTGCGCATCACAGAGCGTCTGTGCCCCGCACCCACCCCAGCCCCATCTCTGGCTGCCACTCAAGCCGCTACCATGGCAACAGCAGCATCAGCGCAGCATCAGCGCTGCATCAACCCTGGGGCTTGTGGTTGTGGGAAAAGGAGAGGAAGAAAAGGAGAGATGGGATAAGAGAGAAGGGACAGGAGTGTATTGAGTACTGCAGGAGTCTCTGTAGGAGCGGTTAACCATGTTAACATGTGGCAGTGAAACAGGAGGAAGCGGGGAGCGCGTGGTGTGGCAGGGTAGGGTAGTGGGGGGCGCGCAAGGAGTCGGCTTTCTCTGCTAATTGGAGTGGTGGTGCCACCCGAAACGGCCTCGGTGGAGGCGGTCACATAATGGCCGGCCACTAGCTCTCCTCCACCCTCCACCCCTCCCTCGCTCTTGGTCCTTCTCTCCTCACTGGAAACCTAGAAACCAAAATGTACTTTGCCTATAAGCCGACGGGTGTATACGCTCCGCTGTGCTATGTTACAGGGAAAGACGTCATATGCTGAAGACTCATTGATCAATGTAAGAGTATGCGGTATAGTGTGTCTATGCTGGTGTATTTAGTAGGGAATGCATGGTGTATGCAAGTATGAGGAGTCCAGGCACGTTCAAATGGTGTACATAAGTGGGAGACAGAACTGAATATAAAAGAGAGGGAAGTGTCTCTATGTGTGAGTGTGTCTCTATGTGTGAGTGTGTCTGCATGTGAGAGTTGGAGGGAGAGAGAGAGAGAGAGAGAGAGACTGTGTGAATGCACATGCGAGACAGAGAGAGTGTTTCAGTATATGTATGTGTGTATCTGTGTATCTGTGTGTACACATGTCTGTATAGGTGTGTATGCACATTTACCCATGTGTGCGTTTACCTATGTATGCCTGTGTGTGTGTGTGTGTGTGTGTGTGTGTGTGTGTGTGTGTGTGTGTGTGTGTGTGTGTGTGTGTGTGTGTGTGTGTGTGTTATTAAAGGCATATTGATGGAGTGCTGCTGAGCAGGAGTGGGGAAGGCCCACTCTGGCTCTGGCTCTCCAGCCCCAGCAGCAAGGAGGCGTCTGAATAATTGATCCCACCCGAGGGAGCTGAGGCTGGGCAGAGAGGAGGAACAGTGCTGGGGGCATTCCAGGAGCTCCAGGCTTCTCACATTAGCCAGGCTCACAACCATCGCTCACCTCACACAACCAGAGAGAGAAAATATGAGAGAGAAAAAGAAAGAAGAAAAAAGGAGAGGGTGGAAGGAAAGGGTTGTGGAGAGAGAGAAAGAGAGAGGAGAGCGAGAGTATGAGAGAGAGAGAGAAAAAGATCAATCCCTCAAACCCCAAAACACAGGGGCGTGAGCTGATGAGCTCAAGTGGAACACGATGCGTTTGTTTCACATGCAGCGTGAGTGGTGTCTGCATACGTGCGCAGGTCAATCCAATTGCGTGCTGGACATAAACCAGGTGTAGAGGGCTGTTGCATTATGAATGCACCTGTGTGCGTGCGGCCACAAGCAGAGATAGGTGTGACGATGTCAAGCTCAAACGCCTGCCTACAAAGGGACCTTCCACTACAGATCCACTACCGATCGATTCACTATGATCTAACAGCTTACAAGGTTTTGGACCCATATACTGTGTCACGTGAGTGACTGTGGCTAGGTGTGTGTGTGTGTGTGTGTGTGTGTGTGTGAGAGAGAGATCCTGATGTGACTGAGTCAGAGAGTGAATTTCTTCGTTAATGTGAATATGTGTATGAGTGAGTGAATGGGAGAGGGAGTGAATGTGTGTGTGTGTGTGTGTGTGGGGGGGGTGGTTGTGTGCAGGTGAGTTTGGTGAAGGGTGTATATATGCC
Source organism: Clupea harengus (assembly GCF_900700415.2). NCBI lineage: Eukaryota > Metazoa > Chordata > Actinopteri > Clupeiformes > Clupeidae > Clupea > Clupea harengus. The sequence goes on along the minus strand of NC_045173.1, from coordinate 19,144,431 downwards.
ATCCCATGTGGATGGGGGTGTGTAGCGCGTGCCTTACCTGGCCGTGAGGTCCCATCATGGGGTTGCTGGGGTTGTGTGGGGGTGGCTGTGCGTGGGGGGACTGCTGCGAGCCGGGCGGGCCCTTGGGAGAGAGAAGAGGGACATGAGAGGTGGAGAGATGCTGCAGGGTGCAGGTCAAGAGGTCAAGAGGTCAAGAGGTCAGATGAAAGGTCAGGCTGGAGCTGGAGAAGCCCCAACACACTCTTGCACACGTGCGTGTAGAGGAACCATAATCCGCTTGTCACCAATCCAACTTCTGGTCCTCACACACAGTATCTTTGCAGCCGCTCACAAAGGCCACTAGAATGCCAAGTAACGCCCCTATACAGCAATCTGGACCAGGACACCAACGCAAACAAGCACCGCTAACAAACCGTACCGTACCAAACTCTTAAACAAAACCAATATTCCCTTCTGAGTCACTAGTGTGTCTGCCACCAACATGTGCGTATGTGTGTGTGCGCTGGAGCACGTGTTAGCATGTTTGTACGTGCGCAAGTGGGTCTGTGGTGTTGGGCAAATTAGACACCGACATCCTAAGAGACACTGGAGACAGCTTCTATAGGCACAGGTAATACAATCACACACACCCACCCCCACCCCCACCCCCACCCCCACACCCACACCCACACCCACACCCACACCCACACACACACACACACCACACTTAAGGAGAAGAACAGCATAGGGCATTTCTGATGTCCACCATTCCTTTCAGCTTCCACAGAGACAAAAGTCCAGGCCATACAGGGACACCAGAGGGACATTCAGAGCAAGGGAGGCAAAGAGGAGACCGTGAATAAAACAATCCTCCTTGCAGCTGAGGAGATAACGGCCGGGAATCTCCTCCGTGTGGCTGTAAGGCTGGGCTGGGATGCAGAGGCACTCCAGGGCCCTACTGGAGCCATTAGCAGCTGAGCTGCATACACAAGCATCCAGCGCTGCACTGCCCGCAGTACGGCGTAACTGACACCAGGGGGCAGTGTTCGCAAAGCAACCGCAAAATTAGCTACCATAAGGAGGAATGAATACTTCAGAATAAATAAAATAATGAAGTAAAATTCATAAACGTGCAATAGACTGTGGGTCTCCATCTCCAACGTCTATTCTGCCCGCATTGCCTTTTCCTCCATCATACGAAGACTACTGCGATGCTGTACAGGGTTTCACCATCACTGGAGCTCTCCAAGCCAGAGTAGTGCGGGAGATGGTGACAGTGGTGTGTGTGTGTGTGTGTGTGTGTGTGTGTGTGTGTGTGTGTGTGTGTGACCAGTAGGGACGGAGTGTTCCTGGATGACACAATAAGTGGGTGCTGGAGCTCAGGATTATCTGTGTGTGTGTGTGTGTGTGTGTGTGTGTGTGTGTGTGTGTGTGTGTGTGTGTGTGTGTGTGTGTGTGTGTGTGTGTGTGTGTGTGTGTCCATGAAAGAGTGTGCAAGAGAGTGTATTGTTATCAGCATGACGGAGGTGTTTAGTCTATCCGCAATCCTACAATACCATAGTGCGCCAAAGACAGACAGAGTGTATGTTAAGGTGTGCATGTGAGTGACTGCGTGCGTTTGTGTGTGTGTCTCGTCTAGTCCCCTCAGTGGCTCACTGTGCCCGTCTGACCGCTGTCATAATGCAATCTCACAATCGGAGCCCAGCTTTTAGATGTCATTGTGGCCGACAGGCAGACCACCACAACACACAAACACACACACGCCTTCACAGAGAGAGAGAGAGAGAGAGAGAGAGAGAGAGAGAGAGAGAGAGAGAGAGAGAGAGAGAAAGAACACATCTGCCCGTGTATGGGAGCGTTTCAGTGTTTCCTCCTCTTGAAGCAACTTTGCTCATTTCTCAAAGTCGCGGCGGATTTAGCTGTAGCCTGCCGCTGACCCCCTCCCCCAGGACCAGAGCTCAGCCTCAGCCCCTCTGGGAAGGAAGGAGAGAGAGAGTGTGTGCGTGCGTGTGTGTGTGTGTGTGTGTGTGTGTGTGTGTGTGAGAGAGAGAGAGAGAGAGAGATAGAGAGAGAGAGGGTAGGAGTGTGTGTGTGTGTGTGTGCATGCAGGTGTGTGTCAGGGCACTAAAGTCTGTTAGAGAGAGGAAAGGTCAGACTTAGTATGCCAGTGTACTACATACACATGTGTATATCAGTGAGTGAGTAATGTAGAGTGTGTGGGTGACTGAGCAAATGTGTAGCTCTGTGTTTGTGTGTGTGAGAGAGAATTTATGCATGTGCATGTGTGGCCTCTGGATGAGGGGGATTAGGGAGTCAGGGGAAACTCAAGGCCTCCGCTCCTCACAGTAGCAGTAAGGTCACTGCTGTTCATTACACACCACACACACACACACACACACACACACACACAGCTTAACCCCAACTCTCTCTCACCCTGTGAAACACTGAGGGAGCAGACTCTTGCTTTCTTTCTCACAGATACAGCTTTGTTGTGTGTGTGTGTGTGTGTGTGTGTGTGTCCCTTTCTCATATCTCCTGTAAAAAGTGGCACCAGTGGCATCACACAGAAGAGCTTGAATCCGTACACCTCCCATAACAACCCCATTCAGGACACCACAGACACCGCTAAAGCTTACGCAACACAATCCCCACTGATTTATTTATTTATTTCTTATGAAAGATAGCTAGGCTACTTTTAGTAAAATCAAGCAGGATAAGCGCACACACACACACATACACACACACACGAATAAATGCTCCCTTCCGCCATCTCACAAACACTGTACACACAAACTCACAACACAAAAACCTCCTCCCCCACCATGTTTATAAATAGCACTTCCGTGCGTCGCACAAAGCTGGGCAGGCTGTGAAAGAACACAATAGGCATGGCAGCAGCCACACACACACACACACACACACACACACACACACACACACAGCGGAAGAGTCTTCAGTGCGATAGTCAAGCTATCCCCTTGTTTCATATTCATCTATTCACCTCCAGCTACCTTATCGCCTCAGCAGCCAAATGCCAAGCCTGTCCATCATGAACAAGAGCGCGCACACACACACACACACGCACGCACGCACGGTGCTACAACGGAAAGGTGAGGTTACAAGATAGTCGTGCAGATGCGTTTGCCGCCTCACCAGGAGAAGCAGTGATGCTGGTTAAGAGGGAGTGTGTGTGAGTGCGCACACCCCTATCTGATTGGAGTGAGGACAGAGCGTGTGAAAGAGGAGACGGAACGTAACAAGAGGGTTGACAGTGGCCATGTTTTAGGGCTTTGGCCATGTTTTGGGGCTTTGGCCAGTTTTGGCTCAATGTGAGAAACTCCATGTTCTGCACCACAGCACTCAGCTTTAAGTCATTCCTCACTACTCTCCCCCCCCCCCCCCCACCACCCCACCCCCCACATCATCCATAAACACCCAAAGACTGACCCCCCACTCCTCCATAGTGGATACAGTGGGACTTACACACACAGCGAGACAACAGTGAGAACCTAAATGCAATGTGTGTGTGTGTGTGTCCTCCTATCTCCTCTGCTCTATGCACAGGGTCTAAAGCATTGCGGGCAGCCGAAACGGTTTGCCTGGCTGTCACCCTCACTCTCACACAAACAGACTATTAACACAAGCACGGACACACTCTGCTTTTCACTGTGAGACACACACACACACACACACACACACACACACACACCTACCTACCGCTGGGACTTCACACTGCATCTGGACAGATCAACTTTAACAGACAAATTCCACCAGTTAAGCAGCAAAGTAATGAACAGCTAGCACAGTGCCACTATCCACATGCACACTCTCCAACAAGGACGCTTCCAGCCTGAAAGGGACAGGATGAGGCTCGAGGAGGAGGACGGCAGGCATGAACGAGCAGCGCCGGGCAGAGCAGAGAAGCGGCAGACGAGTGTGGATGGGAGGAGTGAGAGAGAGGGAGGAGGAGGAGGAGGAGGAGGAGGAGGAGGAGGAGGAGGAGGAGAGAAGAGCCATCTTACCTGGAAGAAGCCGGGGGGCATGGGTCCGCCAGGCATGCCGTCGTTAGGGGGCATGTTGCCCATCACAGGACTGGGAGCCGCTGCCGCACTCTGGAATCACACGGAGAGAGAGAGAGAGGTATACAGGTAAGAAATGGGCCTAGCACAGCACGCACGCACGCACACACACACACACACACACACACACAGCAGCAGTCAATATTAGTCTGATATGTAGACATCACACATACTGTATATCCATCGTCTATCCGAAGTGCTCACAGCGCCACAGCCCATGTCATAGATTCACAGGTTCTCAGCACTACAACTTAGGACGTGTAGCTGCATGGCTTTACTTTCCACAGCACAGAAAGGTGCATCAAGCCACAATACTTTACTCCACAGAGGCCAGCGTATGGTAACCAGAATTGAGGCAGTTGGGGCAAACAAACAGAAGGGAGACCACTGACCACCTAAAACTGGTAAATCTATGAAGCTGACAGGAACAAGAAACCAACCAACATCTTTATTAAATGACCACTGGATGAACACATCCTTTACAACATGAAAATAGCACCAAAATAAAATGCTTGAATGCTTTGTAATATACTCAAGAGATATATGAACTTGTCAATGTGTGATTGACACATTGTGAACAACAGCCTGACTCTAACTTCAACAGTGCACAGACATGCCCTAAACAAAGCACAGGAATCTGTGTGTGTGTTTATTTGGAGGAGAAACCCTATTAAAAACAGCAGCGGCAGCCTGGGTGTGCTGGATGTGTGTACATATCTTGTTGGTGGGGAGAGAGCGAGGGGGAGAGAGCGAGAGAGAGGGTAGGGAGGGAGGAAGAGAGAGAGAGATGGAGGTGGGGAGGGAAGAGAGAGAGGGAGGACCGGAAAACAAGCAAATGCCGACAGAGGACGGAGCTCAGAATCAGATGTGCTCAGGCAGAGAAATGCTGAGAAAAAAAGAAAAAAAAAGAAAAAAAAAAGACACTGCCCCGGCTCTGGCTGCCTCTTCTCCTCCCCCACTCATTCTGTGTGTGTGTGTGTGTGTGTGTGTGTGTGTGTGTGTGTGTGTGTGTCTGTGCGCATCTCTCCCTCCATCTGTGTGTGTGTGTGTGTGTGTGTGAACCTGAGAGAGGATTACTCCAGGGCAGAGCTCTAGCTGGCAGGCCGCCTCCTACACCCCACCGCACACACCCTCCCTGCTGCTGTAACCCAACCCTCCAACCCCACATACAGCCATCACACACTCACTCACTCACACACACACACACACGTCTGCTGCTCTCTCTCGCTTACAAACGCAGACACACAAAACCCTGCTATATGTGCTCTCTGCCACCTAATCATGCTTTCTCTCTCACCCTCTCTCTCTCACACACACACACACACACACACACACACTTCCCAACCAAACATTCATTTCACCAACACACACACACACACCTTGCCACTCCAACACAATTAGTTTTACTGTTGCAGACACGTCTCTCAGCTCACAAGCTCAATCACTCAATGTTTGTTTGAAAATAATATCTCTACGTTGCGTGAATCTACAGCAAGGACTGCTGTCTTTTCTAGGTGTATAGTTATCTGCCCCTTCCTAACCATTTACACCTCTTTTCTAAATAGCGATAGCTAACTACCTTAAAATACCATTGCTGGTGATCTAAACAGCTATGATTCACTGAAGCATTTAATAAATGAAACTCTCATTTTATCAGCAGGTCTCTAGTAGTTTAATTCCCAGGGAGCAAAGATACTAATGAAAATGGGCATCTGTACTGTAAGGGGCTTTTGGATAAAAGCATCTGCTAAATGACTAAATAGCAAAAAATGGATCCGTTTCCCTTGACCCGGAGTCAGCCCTTTAAACTTCGCATGCACGCGCGCAGTCAACGTGCACATGTCCACACAACATTTTTGTACCATGCTGGTTAGCGTCATGGGTTACCATGCGTTGACCCAAACTTCCGCCGGAGTATACTTCAGTCACATCATACGTTAGTCTTCAAACATGAAGCACCACAAACACCCCTACCCCCACACACACACGCATGTTCATTCCTCTGCTGTATTGTATGTCGGTCATGTCAATAAGGCTCGCCTGAATTCGAAGAATGCGCCAAGCGGCATGGACCTTAGTGTCGGTTCCCTCTCGCAGACACATATGCAGATCGGTCAAACTGTGTGTCTTTACAGCACTGAACCTGTGTGAGTGAGTGAGTGCGCGCATCTGCATTTTATTGCCAGCATGCATCATGTGCACATCCATGTCCAATATGTGTGTGTCTTTGTGTGTGTGTGTGTGTGTGTATGTGTGTATGTGTGTATGTGTGTATGTGTGTATGTGTGTGTGTGTGTGTGTGTGTGTGTGTGTGTACACTGACAGCTCATAAGAAGTATTCTGGCTCTCTCCAGCCTGTCTCTGGATTGACCCCCCACTGACCCTCGCTCAGCCAATCAGAGCGCTGAGAGGCAACCGCATCATCACTGCGCTGCCTGCTGCTGATCCCTCACCCGCGGCTACTACAGCCAGCACTCCACAAAAACTGTCACACACACACACACACACACTCTCAGAGCTTACAGGGTGTCTGTGTGTCTGTGTGTCTGTCAAGAGTCATTGGATGGTGCATGCATGGGAGGAAATGGGTATGCTGCATGAAGTGTGTCCGTGTGTCCGTGTGTCCGTGTGTCCGTGTGTCCGTGTGTCCGTGTGTCCGTGTGTGTCATTGGATGGTGCATGCATGGGAGGAAATGGGTATGCTGCATGAAAAGTGTGTGGGTGTGTGTGTGTGTGTGTGTGTGTGTGTGTGTGTGTGTGTGTGTGTGTGTGTATGCGTAAGGGTCAATATGCAGGAAGACCCATGCCACCTCAGAGAGCAGTTCAGAAGAGTGACTCTGTGTGTGTGTGTGTGTGTGTGTGTGTGTGTGTGTGTGTCACACAAGCAATCTGCCAGCAAAGACTCTGCTCCGCTCAGGTGCTTCAGAGAGGGGCCTCTTTCTCCTTGTTGCCATGACAACCCCGACCTCAGCTCTGCCTCTCCAGTGCCATTAAAACCCTCAGGCCGTCAATCATCTGCCAGCAGGGCGAGCGAGAGAGAGAGAGAGAGAGAGGGAGGGAAGAGGGAAAAGAGAGGGAGAAGAGAAAGGGGAGGGAAGGAGAGAGAGATGGCGTAAGCATGATAGAGATAGAGAGGAGAGATAGAAAGGGAGCAAGAGAGAGAGAGAGAAATGGATAACACAAGAAAGAGAGGAAGTGATGGAGAGGAGGAGAGAAACAGATATGGGAAGGAGAGATAGATGGAGAGAGACATGGGAACAGGCAGAGAGATGGATAAAGACAACACATGTAGAAGGACCAAACAACACAGAGAGAGATAGAGAGAGAGAGGGGGAGAGCGAGAGAGAGAGAGAGAGAGAGAGAGAGAGGGGGGGGGGGGGGAGAGCGAGAGAGAGAGAGCTGTTTTCATGTTGGCCTTCAAGGCATCTTGGAGCCAGTCCTCACTTCACACCACCATCAGCTCATCAGGCCTTTTTACTCAACCAGCCCTCAACTTAACATAACCGCTCACCTTAAAACCAGTCCTCAACTTCAGGGTCCAAACACACACACACTCAACAACAGGGTCTAAAGACACACCATACAGGGTCTACAGACACACCATACAGGGTCTACACACACACACCATACAGGGTCTACACACACACCATACAGGGTCTACAGACACACCATACAGGGTCTACACACACACCATTCGGGGTCTACAGACACACCATACAGGGTCTACAGACACACCATACAGGGTCTACAGACACACCATACAGGGTCTACAGACACACCATACAGGGTCTACACACACACCATTCGGGGTCTACACACACAAAGTCAGCATCAGGGTCCAAACACACAGATCCACACTCTACAGAAGAGGGTCAACACACACAAACTCAACTACAGGGTCAAGACAGACAGACAGACAGACAGACAGACAGACAGACAGACAGACAGACAGACAGACAGACAGACCTCTGTTTCCCAGCTCACAGGGCTTCAAGAGCAGGAGAGCAGCTTGTGTTCAGCGGCGACAGAGAGAGACTTCAGAGAGAGCTTCATCTAAGGCTGCCTATCTAGCCTCAAAACTCTCCATCCTGCCTTCACCCATCCAGCACCGGCCCACAACCTCCGCACATCAGCACAGCTTAAGGGCAGGCTGTCAGCTATGTGTGTACAACTATGTGTGTGAACAAACCTTTGGGACTGTTCGTCTCGGGGTGGTGTGCTGGGTGCGCTGCTGCTGAAGCGCAAGACGCTGGACACACTGAACACACGTGCTCACCTCTCACTCCCTGATGGAGAATGAACAACCAAGCCATCCCAAAAGAAAGTGTGTGTGTCAGTGTGTTTACATGATGGTATAATTCGAATCTTTGCTTAGTCGGACTATGCTTTCTTTCGAGGGTAGGTGCTATTATCCCAATATACATGGCAGTGAATAAATCGAATCATTGGCCGAAAGCATGTCATATCCGATACGATAGGTGGCGCTGTTTTCATTACAACTAGTGGTGATACAGCCATTTCCGCTTGACCTCTTCACCACTACCAACAACAACAGTTGATTGAGCATGAATCGTGTCTGTTCATCGGTCCAGAAATGCGTGTTGCCTCTTGGGTTGTCCATCGCGTTGTTTGTTTGTTTCTGCTGGGCCAACGTGTTTATAAGTTACATTATTCAAAGGTGAAAGATAAAAGGCGAGAGAAACGCATGCACATTCACACACACACACGCGCGCAAATAATGGGTTACAGCCAAAACGCATTGCCCTTCTGCCAGTTGCATCAAATTGTTTTAGTACTTCTTCACTGTCGATTTCCAAATCTGTGTGAATATTCATGAGAGCAAGTCCAGTCAGTCTTTTGTCAGTCATCGTACTTCGTAAGATATGTCTTAAGACGCCCCATTGTACTGAATGACCGCTCAGCAGACGCTGTGGAAACGGGCAAATGTGCCGAACTTTCCAGGGCTTGATAAAGCTCACTGCATTTGGGCTGTAGCTCATTTAGCTGTTTCCAGCTCTATATCTGCATCGTCAACGCTGGGCATTAGTTGTCCGTACTCCGATTTTATAGTTTCCCCATTGTAATAAATATGCATTCATGATATTTTTCTATGACCGAGTTTGACAGGTATTGGTCAGGTAATAGCCGAGTGACAGCTGATTTGCTTTCTGATTTGACAGTACTTATTCGTGGGTTTTTTCAGCGCCAGATAACCGAACAGAACTTAACTCAGGCTTGCCTCACGGGTACAATACCAAATTTCATCATATTTGATAGAATGAAGGACAAATTAGTTGTGAATACTATGACCGAGTTTGACAGGTATTGGTCAGGTAATAGCCGAGTGACAGCTGATTTCACAAGCATTAACTTTAAACCAGAATATTTTAACGTGCCGGCATAGTCGCCCCGTAATGCCGTGCAGCGGGCGCATACTGTTATACTCTATGTCAGAGGTCTTCAACCGGGGGTCCGCGACCCCCAGGGGGTCCGTGGAGGTACTGCAGGGGGTCCGCCAAATTATTTCATCTGAAGCATTTTTTCCCTCTTGCAAAAATTAAAAACGTCCAATAGGCTACATAAACATAAACATAACGTAAAATTGCTTTCTATTCGTTAAAAATAATACATAGGCTACCCATGAGTCTTCACGCGATCATTTGATCACCATGGCAACATATGCACTTTTAGCTACATTTAGCTATCTGGTGCCAAAACACGTTACCTGCTTTAATCGTTTTGTAATTTCTCGGAACAAAAGCTCCACGTCAGACACCACTGATGGCGGTTCAGATGACCTACATTCAGAGGATGCCAACACCCCTTCCACGAACAGCCAAAAGCCAAACGGGAGAACACACGTAAATATTCAGAGAATTATCTGAAGTTTTTAATTACCTGTTTAAAATCTTTTTTGGGGGGGCCAGCAGACATTGATGAGACAATCAGCCAAAGTGTGCGAGCTAACTTTAAAAGCCTCTTATCAAGTTGCATTACGTGTCGCTCAGACCAAACAGCCGTACATAATTGCGGAAAGTTTAATATTGCCAGCAGCTATATTTGCAAAACAATGTTTGGGAAGGATGAGTACGTTAAAAAACTGAAAAGCATCCCAATGCTATTGATGAATTGGCAGCTGATGTGAGGGCACTACTAGTCGCAAAACTCCCAAAGGCAGATTATTTTGCACTATAATTAGTTGAATCCACCGATGTGTCAAACGACGCTCAGCTTTTAGCTTTTTTGTGATTTGTCGACCAAAATGAGATGCAGGAGGAATATCTATTCTGTAAGCAGCTCTGGACGTAAAACAAGTTCAGAGATTTTCAAAGTGATAGAACTATTTTTTCCGTGAACATGACATACCCTGGCCAAAATGTGTCGCGATGTGCACAGGCGGTGCAAGAGCCGTATGACGCACTGCATGCTTCATAGGGAGAATCTTGTTGCCAAAGACATGAGTGATGAATTCTCAAACGTCAGATCTCTCACTAGGTATGAGATATTTCATCCATACTTAAGCTTCTCAAGCTACTCAATTCTTTGTCCCTCCCTAATTGAATACAGAGTGATGGCTAACTGTAAGGGAGAAAAAATTTCAATAATAAACAGAATAAATTTAAACGAGTTGTGTGTCACAGATGATTTGCAATTATGTTCAAACAAGTGTAGGGGAGTGTGTGTGTGTGTGTGTGTGTGTGACTGACACTTAGTTCCAAATAAAATGTATGAATATCAGGCCCAAATTTGGGGCGGCGGGGGTGGGGGTCCCTGCTCAGTGTCTCTCTCAGCCAAGGGGTCCTTGGGCTGAAAAAGGTTGAAGACCCCTGCTCTATGTGATGCACTAGCTCAACGACGTTCCCTATATGTTCCTTACCGTTCTAATTACATGTCGTTGTTCTGTGTTGGGACAGAGCTTATACAGGTGGGTGACGGTAGCACAGTCTGTTCGTGGTAACTTGCACCAGGGCATAAAGCCCGTGCCATTGTGACAGTGTGTTGTGTTTTAGTGTTTAATAAAAAGCCATAACAAATGTACCGCGCTTCCGTGATTTGTTACAATATAATGGTCTTGCTTCTATAATGTATAAACACGTAGGTTACAGGTTGGGTGTGGCAGAGAGAGAGAGGGAGAGCGATGATGCACACGGATATATCAGATTTAGCGACCGGAGCAAAGTTATGTTGCTGTAACGTTGAACTCTTTGCAATCAATAAATACAGTACTTAATAGGCTAATTGATACAATATCTCCTCGTTTGAGTGTGGTTGTTTGAGTGCAATGGGAGTGTATGATCGTTATTGTCTATAAAGCAGTGTTTCTCAAACTTTTTCAGACCAAGGACCACTTAGCCAATAAAAAAAAATTCGCGGACCATTTAACTAAATATCCCCGGAACAACATGCCTCCTACCCAAGACCTGGCGCCAGACAATTGTTAGCGCACACATGATTTTCGCGGGTGGGCTCTCCTTTTGTACGTACCAGTAGGCTAGTTATAGATATGACAATGCGCAAGGCAAAGCATCTGGAACCCTGCTCCATGCGTGACTTGGTTATGTTACAAACTATAGTTCGCTCACAGCCTCATACTCCCATCACACACTCAGACAGACATCACAAAACACAACGATGCGCATACTGACCGCAGTATTTCACTACCAACAGTAGGCTAGCCCACTGGCATTAATACAGCCATCCTAGTAGTCAACTTTTCATAATTAAGAGCTGTCATTATCCAACGTCACACAACACAGAATATAGCCTAGTTATCATCTTGCTGTCTCAGCGGGAGAAAAACACAGTGTTTTGAATGCAACTCCGCGGCGAGATAATTCCCAATGAGGCTGAACCACTTTCTCCTTGTCTATGTTAGAGGCTTTCTCATTTAATTTTCTTTTCATAGTTCCTGTCTTAAGCCACCAATCCATGACCTTGTTAATAGATTAGGCAACTCTTTATTAGATTAGGCTACTACTGGCTGTGTTCTCTTCGTTCTGAGTTGTATGTTAGAAATGTCGCAATAATTTACTTGTGGCCGTCGCGGACCACACTTCATCATATTTGATAGAATGAAGAACAAATTAGTTGTGAATACTATCACCGAGTTTGAAAGGTATTTGGTCAGGTAACAGCCCTTTGACAGCTGATTTGCTTTCTGATTTGACAGTACTGCTGTGTGTTTTAAGCAAATAAAATGTGGACTGTTTACAAGCGGGCACCTGCTATCGTTGATTATACAGTAAATACGTTGTGAAATGAAACAAAAACACATCACAGTTAAAGATGTATTAGTATTGATTGATTCACATCGATATGAATGGATGACATGACTAACAAGTGGTGGGAAATTAATATGAAAGTATTTGTTCGGTGAATTAGCGCGTTCTGTCCAAACAGTCGCAGTCAACGTTTTTGTCAACACTGGCACCACATAAGTATCGTAATTTGAACGTCCTTATACGTTTTTAAGGAGGGGTTGTAAAGGTACTCATATCTTCGGACCTCTTCTGTTATGTTTGTTCATAGTCAACAAGAATAAGCTTGTGAGACAGTCTGCAGGATATTCATAAATAAACGTGTCATTAGTATGAACAGTTGAGACAACGTATCGTCTCTTTCGTCTTCCCGGTCACGACCTGGCAGGGAGGGAGGGAGGAGGGCGGCGGGATCTCAAGCATGCACAAAGACGTAAAGTCCAGTTCCTTATCCAATTCACCGTTACATGCCGCAATAGTCGAACTATCAACTGGATCGGATCGAGTTATCCAGGGGTGTTAGTCCGACTATGTGCGGTCCGACTACGATCCGACTAAGGTGCTTACATGAAACGGATAATGCGATTTCAGTCCGACTAAGGCAGTTATTCGAATCCATGTAACCACGGTCTGTGTGTGCTGGGCCCGTTGCTGCTTAAGCTGAACAAGCGCCATCACTGTCTCACCCTCCCCCTCCACATGAGCTCCTTGGCTGGGCCACGCAGTGGAAAGTATTTGTTAAGCTCCTTAATTTTGCCACTCTTTCAAACAACCTCGCCCCCCCCCCCCCCACCGCCCGCCCGCCCCGATCAAACTGCAAATTGTCAAGAATTCACAGACTTTGCTACTAGAGTAAGTTACACTTTCCTTGTCGAAGCATGTCAACCCACTTCCTCCCTCCCACTGAAATACTAGTTCTTCCGCTTAACCGCATTTGTGTGTGTGTGTATTATTCTATTCTACTCTGTTGTGAGGGAAACAAACAAAAACAAAAACGGCAAGAGTAAACCATGCAGTCTTGTCCTCGTCAAGCGACTCGCCTGTCCAGAGGGAGCATGTTGGGCCAAACTGTCAGCCTCCATTTCAGCCCTTCAGCTGGGCCTGCGTCTGGAGGCCAACCAGTAAAAACACTTCTTTCATAAACTTGTCATTGGATCGACTGCAGGATGGACACTGATTACAAGCCCACTGCATCATCAATCACTGCAAATATTTAAATGAACCACTTCCAGAGGCCCCGCTAAATCATCAGGGACTGTGAGTCGTTACGCCAGGCCAAACAATAAAACCTGATCTGCCTTCATAAGCAGTGCCACAGGAGGAAAAGAGGGAGAGAGAGAGAGAGAGAGAGAGAGAGAGAGAGAGAGAGAGAGAGAGCGCACAAGGGGGACGGCAAGGGAATGAGAGGAGAGGGAAAAATGATGAGAGAGAGAGAGAGAGAGAGAGAGAGAGAGAAATACAGACAGATAGAGAGAGGGAGGGAAAGGAAATGATAGAGAGGAGATGGTGGACAGGAGAGAACTGGGGGAATGGAGAGAGAAAGAGAGAGAGAGAGAGAACTACAGAGAGAAGGAGAGAGTGGGACAGGGAGGGCATCTATAGCAGAGAGGACTACAGAGAGATATAGGGGACAGGGAGGGCATCTATATCTATGGGCAACTCCAATCTAAAGGGCAGGAAAGGTGAAACAGACAATCCTGTCAGAGTGGCGCAGCGAGCGGTTTCACTCATTCATTCCATCCCCCTTGGCCTCCCTCCCTCCATCTGTCTCCCTCCCCCTCCCCCTCCCCCTCACCCTCCCCCTCACCCTCACCCTCACGCTGCCTTCAGTCTGTCCAGTGGCGCGGTCTGCGGCGCCTCTCTCCTCCTCTGCTAGCCCTGCTGTGAGCGTAGTGTGCTCCTTACTCTCTAAAGATTAGCAGCGCAAGCCTGTGTGCATAATCAACACTGCTGCCACACAGATGCTCCTTTTAATCAATGGAGGACTCAGGCAGGGGGTAACGTCAGGGGAGGAGGGAGGGATCATGTAGCACGAGCTCTCACAGCGAGTCGAAGACGGGGAAAGACCCCCATCCCCACCACCTTCCCCCCTTGAGTGATCAGACTGTTTGGGCTACACACCTCTGCACACACTCTCTCTGTAGCAACTGTGTCAATCAGGCCAATTAATTATTCTGTGTGTGTGTGTGTGTGTGTGTGTGTGTGTGTGTGCCATCTGAGGGAAACCTGGGGGGAGAGGATGATTTCAGCGGGAGGGAATCACCGGCACATGGGCAGGCATTGCCTGTGTGTGTGTGTGTGTGTGTGTGTGTGTGCCAAAGCCGGAATGCGTGGGTGCATGAGGAGCTGTGCATTAGTCACGTTCCTTCAAAACTTCTCTCGATCGTGTTTTAACAACTTTTTGGAGTGGAAGAGTTCAAGAATCCCAATGATCCCAGAGCGCTGCAAGCCATCTTCCCCCACACAGCGGGCACTAATGCCAGCCTCACGCCAGCTTCCCCGGCAGGGGGTAGGGGTACGTTTAGCCACAGGAGTAAGCATGCCACGGCCAACCAACACAGAGGAGGGACGTTTGAATCCCCAGGGGTTTTAAACAAGCCCCCATAGCACAAATTCTTCACTCTCTCTCTCTCACCATCTCTCTAAAGAGCCCACCTGAAACCTGCTCTTAAAGAGAGGAAGTAGTTAGACTAACGCTCCATTCATCTACGGCAGTGGAGACCAGGGCTTGGAATCACACCTGCATAACACACAAAAACACAGTCACACACCTGTGTGTACACGCACGCACGCGCACACACACACACACACACACACACACACACACACACACACACACACACACACACACAGGGAGGCTCAACTGAGCTTAACCTTACAAACACCCCAACGCTAAGAATGATGACCGAGGCCGTGCCCCACAGCGCTGTCGTCCAGATCATTAACACGAACACGGTGTCCGTTCTGTAAACATAACTCTTACCCCCTACACACACACACACAGGAGTGGTAGCAGCTGTGACCTTCTGCCGCCTGCACCATAGCACACCATCCCCAAGACAAGCATAAACACGGCACCACACACACACACACAGGACACACCCACACACATACACACACACCACTGTATGACCACGTACCAGAGAATACATAACAAGTAAAAACTGCTGCTATATGCAGCTCTCTCCTTCTCCCTGACCAGGGGCCACTGGCCACCGATCACTGGGAAAAAGAGGCTAATAAGATGCACACTCAATCTTGCCCTCTTACACACACACACACACACACACACACACACACACACACACACACACACACACACACACACACACACACCTGAGACTGAGCCCCCCCTTGGCCCTGTGTGCGGCCCAGCAGCCTTTCATTAGGGCAGTGACAGCCCCATGGGGAGAGTACGGTGTCGCGGACCTCCCCGAAACAAAGGCAGCCGCACAGGGGAACGGCTGCCAGGACAGGGCCGCTAATTGGAGATAATTAATGCCATTAATTAGGTACTGGAGGAAGAGGAGAGGAGGGGAAGAGGAGAAGGGGGGGGAACACCGGAGTTCTGGGGAGGAGCAGAGAGAGAGAGAGAGAGCGAGAGAGAGAGACAGAGGAAGAGGAAGAGAGCAAAGGATAAAGGGGAAGAAAGAGGGAGAGATATGCAGGTTGTTTTAGAGATCTCTTTATCTGCCATCACCAGAGAGGAACCCACAGGCCCCCCCCCCCCCCCCCCCCCACACACACACACAGTGTGTCAACACACCAATCATAGCAGGGCATGGTCATAGAAAAAATGTGTATGGCGTGCCACACGCACACACATGCAGTAAGAAAGACTACAAAGTGTGTGAAAGCAAATGTAGCACTGGTGTGGTTTCATAAGGAATGAGTACAGAAACACAGTACAGACACACACACACACACAGAGAGAGACACACACACACACGTACACAGAGACAGACACACGCACGCAGACACACGCACGCACACAGACACAGAGACACACGCACACAGACACAGAGACACACGCACACAGACAGAGAGACACACGCACACAGACAGAGACAGACACACACACACACACGCGCACACAGAGACACGTCAAACCTACACAGAGACACGCACACACACACACAAAGACAAAGACACACAGACACACAGCCACACACGCACAGAGACACGCACACAGACACACGCACACACACACACACACAGAGACACGCAAGCACAGACACACGCACACACACTAAAAAAACAAAAACACCAGCTCACAGGATTCGTGTTTCTCTGAATCAACTGGTAGGGCAAGGTGCAAGCAACAACAAAGTATGTATAGGCTCCATTTCCAGTATAAATCACATACCTATAAAGTCCATACTTTGCCTGTAATGCAAGTCACTTTGTACAGTGTTCAGATATCATTTTAAATCAGTATGGATGCTTCCTTGGATTGTATGCAAACAAGTCGCTTTGGATAAACATGTCTCCAAAACGAGCACTGATTGTGTGGCCGAGGCCTGAGCAGACAGAGAAGTAACCAAGAACTGGACACTAAGCACACACACTAGACACAATCAAATCTCCTCCTTAAGAATCCGCACGCCCACGGCCCTGGCCACTCTGACTCGGACGAGACCTTATGTGTGTCCGAGGCCACTTCCTTTTGGACTGTACACGGCAAGTTAAGACAGAAGCTTCAGACTGCTGTAAGTAAACTGCTAATGGGAACTTGCCCGCCTCCCACTCTACGTGTGACAGCGGAGACTGGGGAAGAGCTCCTGTGTGCTAAGCGTCTGTGCTCAAACTTAGCCGGGAGATTTGGATAATAAAAGTGTCTGTGAGGGTAGGACCTCCCGTGGGGCTTATTAAAAATGAAAAGAATTTCTGGCAGCCTCGGCACAAATAACTTTCCTTCTCTCTCCCCCTCCCGCTCCATCTCTCTATTGTCCCTCCCGACCGCCACCTTCTTCTCTCCTCGCTGACTTCCACTTCTTCCGTTCGCTCGTACTTTCTCTCTTGCTGTTGCTCTGTCGTTCATTTTCTCTGTTCTGAGCAAGTGGAGGATGAGGAGCTTAGATGTTCTTCCTCCTCTGCGAAATAAAAAAGGTTGAGTTTTTCTCCCTCCCTCCTAAACCTTGTGTTGGACTCACAGGCGGAATGTGATGTATGTATTATTTATGGGCAGATAGATTTCAGATGCCGGAGCGCGAGTTACGCCTGTTCCTCAGTGTCACTAACATGAGCAGGGTGCGACAGTCAACTGGAAACACACGGGCACACGGACTTGCACGCACGGACACGCACACGCACACGCACACACACACACACGTAAAGACAAACATTTTCATACACACTAGCCCACACACACACACACACACACACGTACGTACAACACATACCCGAACAGGCCTGCCCCCTCCACATACACACACACAGCCTGCATGTTTTCACTTTAGGCTGGCTTGGTGAGACACACAACATGGCTGGCCTTTACAACCTCTACAGAGCGAGAGAGAGAGAGAGAGAGAGGCGGTTAGAGAGGGGGGCCCAGGGGAAGTGTTTGGTGAGCCAGAGAAGAGAGAAAGGGGGAGAGGGAGAGCATGAGCAAGAGAGAGAGAGAAAAGGAGAGGAAACATAGACAAGGGGGAAGGGGGAGAAGAAGGGAAAGAAAAGGACTGCTTCGGTTAAACACAAGCCTTCTGACCCACACTAATATACACACACCCACACACTTACACATGTACACACAAACACACACCCACACTGGGA
>NC_045173.1:18971343-19121343 GCF_900700415.2 Clupea harengus | reverse complement strand
AACAACAAAACCAAAAGCCACATCAGCATCAGCACCAGCACCACCACCACCGACCCATCATTAGTCTTGTCTACACAGCTCAATACAGCACATCCACAGAACACACACACACACACACTACGATAGCTCAGGCAGAGCAAGGTGTTATGGTCATGGATTTCACACACAGGGAGCATATAAACGGATTAAACATGAACTCCTAGTGCACCCTGGTCTCTTAATGACATCATGTTAAGTAACACCTATAGATGCATATATGTACACGTAGTGCTGCATAGTGGGTTTAGGCAATAATGCATCACAGCAAAGACACTAAAGTGTAGATACTGTCCTTGAGAACACACACACACACACACACACACACACACACACACACACACACACACACACACACGCATACATTCATCCAATTGGTCTTCATATGTTTTATGACTGTTTCTTTCTAAAACACAGATGGGGTGAGGAGGGGGCATGCCTGATATTTTCAGTCTAGAATGAAGGCAGTATTCCAGAGTAAAGAAATCAGACTTCAGAAACTGCCGTCAGATATGGGGCATCGTAGTTAGTTAGTATTTGCGTGCGTGCGTGCGTGCGTGCAGTGGGGGGTTTCATCATTGTCTGGCCAAGCCATCTTTTGTCGGGCCCTGGACCAATCAGCACTGCTCCAGCACCTTCTCCCTAAGCATCATGGGAGTCTTGCGGGGAGGCGAGAGAAATCCCTGGACGGCTTGGCTAGATTAAACTGGCTCTGTAATCCGCTTGCTTTTCACCTCCTCGTCCTCAACTCAGAGTCTCTGTGTGTGTGTGTGTGTGTGTGTGTGTGTGTGTGTGTGTGTGTGTGTGTGTGTGTCCGCCCGTGTGCATGCCTGTAAGCATATGAAGGAGGAACAAATCTGAGAGGAGGAGAATGCATCAATAAACATGCACATATCCACACACAGACACACACCATCTAGCAAGGGTGCAGTGAACAGGCAACAGCACTCTGAGAAAAACTATTTTTTTTTTTTTTTTTAAATCAAGGAAGAGTAGAAAAACCAAGAGAAAGAGCAAAAGAACGAGGGACGGAGTGAAAGTCAAAGGGGACTAGACAAAGTGTGTGAGGGGGAACAAGCCAGAGCACACACTGAACAGCTCTACCACAAGAGAGAGAGAGAGAGAGAGAGAATCCTCCACTCTCCCGCTGCCCCCCTCTTTACCTCCAGCATCTACACCCTACACTCTCAGCAGAGAAGGCTGAAGAACATAGGCACACAGTGGGGCTGGTGAGGTGGAAAGAGAGCAGGAGAGGGTCACGGAGAGACATACAGGGAGGGAGGAAGGGGGCGGGGGGGGGGGTTGGGTGAGGAAAGAAGAAGAGCAAGGGGAGCAATGGCTGGGGTGACCATGAGAGCAGTAGAGGGAGATCGAGTGATGGCGCTAATGGACGAGGCGGAGGTGAAGCAGCAGCCCCTTTTTACCAAATGCTCCCTCCCGCCCCACACCCAACTGATGACCCCCTCACGGACACATCTGGACCCTCTTCCTGTCCGACGTCTGCCTTGCTTTGGGCGCCTGCGTGACTTATCTACTTAAGATCTTCGGGAGGTACTGAAACTGGCATCAAACGCTCATCAGAATCAGGGGTTTGAGATCAAAGATCAAACAACTACTGATGTGGCCCATAAAACACCTTTGTCTGCATAATAATCCTCTGCAGACTGTGTTGTCTGGATTGTACAGATTAACCGTGCAGTCCAAATACACTTCTTCATGACGTGCAAAAGTCGGGTGAACAGCAGAACACTGAGGAGTGAACACCTCGTCTACTGGACTTCTATTTCCCCTTCCTCTGGACAAGTGAGGTCACCTTGCGGTTTCTCTGCCTGAATTAGATCAGAGACACGGAGACCCGGTGGCCCAGAGAAGAGCTCTCCCCTGCCTTTAGTATGACCGAACAATAGACGCATCCCAACACCTGTTTGCCCTCCACAAGGACATGATCCAACCAGCTCCTCTGTCAGAGCCTTACGGTACACTCAGCCTCACAAACACAGAAAGCCTGCAAAACTGCTGACAGGCAGAGCCGCAGAATAGCCTTGACAGGAGCGGAGACAGAACAGGTGGATAAAGGAGTTGGACCAGGCAGGTGTAGGGGGAGCGGTAGGCAGACTGATGGGCGGACCAAGTGGCTGAAGCCTCTGTACTGTGCCAAAGAGGAGTTCCAAGAGTTTCTGTACGAGACGGTTTCTTTCTTATGATCTGATCACTATAAGAAAATCAGAAAACTCTTCTTGTTGCATTTCTCGCCGTCACTGGACAACAGAGGCAATGGCTGGCGGGACGGACTGAACGTCTGGCTGACCAATCAGGCAGGCAGGCAGGCAGGCAGGCGGTCAGATAGGTGGACGTGGCTCGGTGTGGCTTCCGTGTTTTGGCATGACCCTCACAGCAGTCCTGCCAGGCGGGCAGCAGGGCCTCTGACAGGCCGTCGGGCCCCATGAATAATTAATTGACACCAGCGAAGACAAGCGATTGGACGGCTCGCCACTCCCGGTCAATGGCCTATCGCACGGGAGGAGCTCACATTCAGGAACATTGATCAACAGCCCGGCCTTTTGTAGTCGTCCTGGATACTAAATGGTCCTGATCAATACTACTTAAAAAGGCTTGATGAACACTCCTCCCGCCACCAAATGGCCTCTTTTTGGAATCCCTTTCAGAGGTGAGTGTGTGTGTGTGTGTGGTGTGTCTTCAGTGAAGATGAGCCTTCCTTCTAACTTCCACAACACTCATGTCCCTGGACACACACACAAAAACTAGAACAGTGGAGGAAATGCCTTGCATATAAAATCACCCCAACCAGACACATGTTTACCAACCAGCACTTCACCCAACACTCCGACAACACACTCCCCTACTTCCCTTTTTACACACACACAGCATCCAGATGCAGAGCCAGTAGCCAATCAAGGAGAGAAAAAGTGTGATTGGTCAGGCTGTGTGTACTGCGCTGGCTCAAAGGTTAGCCTTTTCAATGGCCCCATTGATTAAAGTGACAGCAGTATAAGAGTCAAGCTG
The DNA here is from genome assembly GCF_900700415.2 of Clupea harengus. Lineage (NCBI taxonomy): Eukaryota > Metazoa > Chordata > Actinopteri > Clupeiformes > Clupeidae > Clupea > Clupea harengus. Next base: position 19,118,283 of record NC_045173.1, on the reverse strand, counting down.
TGTGATGAGGCCCAACATGAGTCACATTAGCACGCGTGTAATACTGGGACTTGCTGATCATGAATTATTCTGTCTGAGAACACATGCATATGTATATGTGCAGGGACGCAGACACACACACACACACACACACTTAAGTACACACATATGCACACGGAAACTCACAGACTCTCAATCTCTCACACACACACACACACCCCCCTCCAGGTCAGACAGCAGCTGCAGAGCAGGATAGTGTGTGTGTGTGTGTGTGTGTGTGTGTGTGTGTGTGTGTGTGTGTGTGTGTCTCTGGTAGGGTAGAGCCTGGCTGGGAGCAAGCAGAGCTCATCTTTACTCATAAACATAACATTTACATAACACAGACAACATTCACAGACTAGGCTCAGGGTTGACAGAACACCAACACTGACTGTAGCATTAACACCCAAACCAGCTTCAAATAATCATCATCATCATCATCATCATCATCATCATCATCACATAGGCTACAGAAATGTAGAGGCCTATCTATATAGTCTTTTTTTTTTATGTAGACAGTATTGTTTTAACCCCTTATCTAGTTAGTCATTTAATGCTTACCTTGCATATTTGATTAAACTAAATTTCAGTTTAGTATCAAAACCTAATGCATCTTTGGAATGCATCACAAACCGGATAAGGACAATCCATTTTTGGCGATAAACTGCCCCGACCTCTCTGTCGGAAGGTCAACACAGGGCGACAGAGCAGACACAAAAGACAACCCTGAGTGCACGAAACACAGACGTGTCAAGACAACCCCAGTGACAAAGTGTGTGTCTGATGCCAGTGAGGAGCCAAGCATAGGGACACTCTATAAGGACATGAAAAAACGTGACGCAGGGAAGAAAGGAAAAAAAAGAAATGATGGGAGTGCATTATGGGAATGCATTTCCGTACGAGAACAGAATGTGCACCGTCTGCTGAACAGTCAAACACCGGCACTCTCCTTACCAGCCTTGCCATAGAGGCCTACAGCCCCCTCCTTCACACCACACACACACACACACACACACACACACACACACACACACACACACACACACACACACACACACACACACACCTCCCAGGCTAGGGGACAGAGGGTCAAGGAGACGGTGATGAGGTAGGCTTCAGTGTGGTGTTGAATGTAAATGAGGATCCTCCACACACACCTCTGCTCTCCTGTGTATGTGTTTGTGTGTGGGTGTGAGAATAAGGGAGACTGTTGGACCACACACACACACAGGGTGACAAAACAAATCCACAGACAAAGCAGTGGCCATAAGCAATACACACACACACACATACTGTGGTCACCACACACACTTAACTACGTAGCTGTTATTTTGAAGTAGGTCTTGGTCGGTATTTCTGTAGTGAGATAAACACCACATTCATTTCAGAAATGAAATGCCATGAAGATGTCGTGTCATGCAGACGTGTAAAAAAACACCAGTCTACCTGGGGACTACGACCACACACACACAAACAAACACAAACACAAACACAGAATGAGAGGCCAGGTGCACACACACGCATCCACACACACACACATCCACACACACACGCATCCACAGAGGAGTGGAGCGGGAGTGATATGGGGAGCTGATGGTATAAAAAAAGTAATCACGGAGCATTAGTGGCCCTGCCAGGAACTGCACCCAAGACAGCCATAAAGTGAGCTGCTGGTCACCTCCCCCCCTGCCACCATACAGCTCTCAATGTGTGTGTGTGTGTGGTACGTTTGCTTTGCAACTGTACTCTAGACTTTTTCAAATGAAACCGCTAAATTAAAAAAAATTAAATCATGTTACTGATGAGTGTGTGTGTGTGTGTGTGTGTGTGTGTGTGTGACCTGTAACCTGCAGCGCTCACCCTGTACTCATAGAGTGTTCTTCTCTCACACTCAGAGCGCAGCAGCACGTCTGGTCACATAGCATTCAAACCATTTCCTTCTATTTTTTTCCTTTCACTTTCTTTCTTTCTTTCTTTCTTTCACTCCTGGTAACATCTCACTGTCCCCATCTGAACTCATCCCATCCCCCCCCCCGCCCAATTTAAGAAAACTAGCGGTTATCCCTGGACATAGACCTCAGGTGAGAAGCCGTAAGTAAACACAATGCTCCTGCCTCCTCTCGAGTAGTGCGCGTTGGCCCTGACCTACCATCAGAATCAGAGCTGAAGGGTCGGAACGCAGCTTATGACTGAGATGTCATCAGGGCATCCGGCCCAAGAGAGAGCTAACAGTTCATCAGGAGGGGGGGGAAGGGGCCATCCATATGGGCCGGGGGTTGGGAGGGGGAAAGGAGGGTTGAGAGCGTGCGCCACGTGCAAATGCAATATGTTTGTTGGACCACACAGCCCAAGCCAGCCTGTTGAGTGGTACAGGCGCGCACACACACACACACAAAGAAACACGCATACTCACACAGAAAAACACACACAATGCACACACACACAAACACACAAAGAAACACGCATACTCACACAGAAAAACACACACACACAAAGAAACACGCATACTCACACAGAAAAACACACACACACACACACACACACACACACACACACACACACACACACTCCTACACAGAAAACACACACACACACACACACACACACACACACAGAAAACACACACACACACACACACACACACAGACACACGCCACCACCCACACCCATACAAAACACACAGACACAAGAAGCTTTCTGAGGGTGGCCCTGTGTTTTGGTGCTGGGGTTTTTTACGTGCCCAGCTGGTACTTGAGGCTGGCGAGGCGCTGGCAAGCCCCCTCTCAAGCTGCTCTCAGGCGAGGGCCTAGAACAGCACCAGACGCTCAGGATGCCAAGAGCCTGCGCTATACACACTGCCTGCCAACACTGCTCAAGGGGGGGACAGAGAGAGAGAGAGAGAGAGAGAGAGAGAAAGAAAGAAAGAAAGAAAGAAAGAAAGAGAGAGAGAGAGAGAGAGAGAGAGAGAGAGAGAGAAAGAGAGAGAGAGAGAGAGAGAGAGAGAGAGAGAGAGAGAGAGAGAGAAAGAAAGAAAGAAAGAAAGAAAGAAAGAAAGAAAGAGAGAAAGGGAGTGGGGGGGGGGGGGTGACCAACACGGACTGGTCCATGGAAGAGAAGGAGAAGCGGACTAGCCTAAAGAAGGCTCGTAGGAGGGAAGAGGAAGAAGGGAAATCAAATGGGAAGAGAGGGATGGAGCGAGATAGAGAGAGAAAGAGCGACAGAGAGGGGAGAGGGGGTAACAGGGATGAACCCGCAGACGACTAAGAAAGGCAGACAAAGTGTAGAGGAGACATGGAAGAGCAAAAAGAGGAAAGGAGGAAAAAGAAAGTCAGAATTCAGAGTTTTCAGTGAGAGAGACGCAGCATGTGATGGCAGAGATGGAGAGATCTGAGGGAGGAGAAGTAAAATAAAACTTTTAAAAAAAAGGTGTCACGCAGGAGGTGTTAAGCTGTGTGGGGAGGGGAAGAGGAGTAGGCTCATCTCCACCTCTGCTAAAGTTAACTACATTCAGGAACTAAAGGAAGCCCTCACATGTAAATCACATCACTGTTCCACATTCCACAGCCTATCTATGCTAACTAAACTCCTACTCCACTGTCTGGTTTTTCAAAGATACATAAAATCATACACAAAATCATTAACGCCACGTTCACCACCCCCCTCCCCCAAAGCCAAGGTTGGGGATAAGCATTCTTACTTCATCCTACTCCTCAGAAGGAAATCCTGGTTCTGGAGAGGGAACATATTCCGCCCTCAATCATCCAAATCTTCACAGGACACAACACTGTTTTGAGATCGCTTCAGCTAGGCCTTTCTCACCTTATATTATGATCGCCAACACAAAAACAAATTGTGGGGTGAAGTCATTAGTCACAAATACTAATTCTGTATTCATTCTCACACACATGTTGCACACAAAAGCACCTTCACTCACCCTTTACAGCCATGCATAGTTTCAGATTTGAATCACACAAACTCACACCCTTCAACACTGTATCTGAATGCATTGAAATGTGTGGTAGCATCAAGCACCATGCAAGCATTAACAAACTACACACACACACATATGCACAAAGCCTGTTTAAGAGGAACTTCCATAACAGTGAAAACCCTGCCAATCGCCTTCTCCGGGGCCCCCTACACCCCCCCACCACACACACACACACACAGTCCATCCCTCTCCCTGCCCCCACTCTACTCCACTGAGCCTGGATCAAATATTAACCACGGCCGCCTGCCTGCACTGAGCATGCTCAGAAGCCTGCCGGGGAGAATGCCACTAACAAACACAAAGAGCAGTTAACTCTGTGGCTGCTGGAGCTTGCATGGCAACACAAAGAAACACACACACACACACACACACACACACACACACACACACACACACACACACACACACACTTGCATCTACACAAACAAAGAAAGCACCAACACACTATGCGCGCACGCGCACACACACACACACACACAGCCAAAATCACCAATCCCCTCCACCCTCAACAACACACGCACACATCCCTGCACGTGGGCAGGGCACGACACACAGGCTGCAACCAGTCTCAGTCGGAGACCACCAGGAGAGCTGGCCCCACACACACACACACACACACACACCTGGGCAGGGTGGAGGCAGAGCGGGGAGATCATGGTGGTGCTCAGTGTTCATATGGGAGAGACAAAAGCACAGAAAGTGTGACATGCAGAGAGACAGAGATAGAAATGAGAGGGGGGGTAGAGAAAGGCGAAAAACAGGAGAGAGGCACAGAGGAATGAAAATAAGGGAGGGCTGCTGAGGTAGAGGTGACGGTGAGGGCGTCTTTATGCAGATCCTTAACGCAGGCTTCAGAATAAATCTCTCCCGCTCTCTTCACCCACCCCTCTCCATCTCCTTCTCTCCCCATCTCTATCCCTCTCTCCTCATCAAACTCCCCCATCCCCTCTTCCTCTCCCTGTCTTGCTAGTTTTCTCTCTCCCTCCCTCCTTCCCTCCCCCCTCCGTGTCTTCCTTCCTTCACTATTATGATTCCAGTGCGTCGTCATGCTGCCCACCATCCACTCCTCTCCTCTCCTCCCCCCAAGCCAGCCAGCAATCCAGTGGAGCGGGCATCATGGGTAAAGAGCCAGATTACCCAATCAATCTTCCCCAGAGTGTGAGAGAGGGGGGGAGGGGAGAGAACAGGGAAGGGAGAGAAGAGAGAGGGGAGGGGAGAGAAGAGAGAGGGGAGAGAAGAAAGAGAGGAGGGGAAGAAGATACTGTATGTTGGGAGGAATGACAAGAGGAAAACATAGTGTAGAGTGCAGGAGAGTAGAGGGGTGTGTGTGTGTGAGCGAGAGAGAGAGAGAAACAGGAGAGAACGAGAGAGAAAAATAGTGGTGGATGAGACTTAGCTAGGGAAGATGCTGAGGGGAAAGAGGAAGACAGCAGAGCAGCAGGTGGAAGAAACGACAGACAGAGAGGAAAAAGTGAGAGAGAGAGACAGACAGACAGTGAGAGTGAGAGAAAGAAAGGACAGTTAAACTTGAGGAAAGGAAAGGAATGAAAACATATATAAAAACTCAAAACACACAAAATAGAACAATTGGCTGACCGGCGTTGCCAGATAAAGCCTCATTTTCGATGCGAGGAGAAAAAGAAAAAAAAACAACAACAAGAAACAGCCTCAAGAATCAACACACAACGACCAGCAGGCAGCCTATAACACCAGCACCACCCAAGTCATCTCTCAGGCCTGCCGCTCCAACCCTCTACGGTGCGGACGCTGGTCTGACCACACACACACCACGACCAAACCACCATCCCTGCTGTGCGGCTCTCTGAGCGCCACACTTCCACGGCAACTGCCAAGATGTTCGTCCTGCTCAGATAAATAGACTTGCTGATGGGACAGAGAAAGGCGTCTCAGTGCTGTGAGCTATGCTGCTGTATGAACTCAGACACGAGAGAGAGCGAGAGCGAGAGCGAGAGGCTCCGAGAGAGATTTCTACTCTCTGTGTTCTCCCGTACCTAGCGTGGTACACCATGAAGGAGACCCTGCTGTCCAATCCCTGAGCCTCTCTAGTCACTCTTTGGCTACGCTATCAGGCCAGTCCCACACCTAAGGCCTATGTAATCCATTCCATCACCACCAGAGAGATTCTAACCCTTGTGTTTTAGCTTATGACCTAGACAGGGTTTTTCCTGCATAGAGAAAATTTGGGCGCGCGCCTAAGCCGTTTTCCCGAGCGCCTACAACAAATCCCGAGCGCCTAAGGCACCAAAAAAAGTCCGCGATAAAAAATGAATAAACAAAAGCGGTCATTCATGGCGCAATTCAGCTTAATGGTGTTTTGAGCCCTCACCGTCGACTTCAAGGCAGCAGCTTGTCCCACCTCCCACCCCCTGAGCCAATCATTGAAAAGAGGCTGTTCCAAGCTTGCCAGTTTAGAGAATACGTTGTTTTGAATTTGAGATTTGAGCAAGCAACTTACTGTAGCTAGCTTTAAGCTGTTTTAAACCAAGGCACTTCAAAAATGTTGTTTACAACCTGCTTACAAATCTGGTTAAAACAACTAGTGAAGGTGTTTTAGAATAATATTAATGCCATATACAATAACTGACTTTATGTTAACACCACTAATTAATGTTAGCTGTCTAATTATTTAGCGCAATGCTAGCATGCATCTACCGTAATTCGATTTTTAACCAAGGTAGCCTATTGTACTGCAAAATATTGATCGCGACCTGTTTACAAATCTGGTTAAAAAAAATAAAGGTGAGCTGTTATTTATAGATATGAATTATTTCGCTCAGGTGGTGGGATGCGCCTTCATCACGCGTGCAATGCATGTTCGAATATGGTCTCAATAGTATGTTTCAAGTATAGGCTACAGCCGAAACCTCGTTCTGTTTTGATCAATAGTAATCGAGTTGATAAGAAGACACGCTTGTCTGAACAGTAGGCAACTGTGAGGTGCGCGAATGGACAGAGCGGCCAGCTGCCAATCACTCAACTTGCGTATGCATCCTGACTTCATCAGTCGGCGGTGATTTTGAGCATAACATTCCATTTTCAGTATTCATGGCTTTTAATGTATTACAATATCTGCTATAGGGGTGGGAATCTCTTGGCACCTCACGATTCGATTCGATTCCGATTCAGAGGTCAACGATTCGATTCTAAACCGATTCTCGATTCTAAACCGATTCTCGATTCTAAACCGATTATCGATTATCAATTCTAAACCGATAAAACGATGCATCTCGATTTTTAAAACATTTGAGTTTGCTACTCAGAGTCTCAAATCACTTCCTACTTTGTGTTTGATAATTAAAGAAAATCAACAGATCTATTTTTTTATTAGAGAAAAAGTGTGTCCTTGTCACAATTATGACTTTCTATGAACAATGCAATAATCGATGCAGCTTGCATTTCAACACAAAATGAATGTGTAAAAAAAAAAAAAAAAAAAAAAAAAAAAATTTTTTTTTTTACTATTTTTTTATTTTATTAAAAAATCGATAATGAACTTTTCTGAATCGAGACAGAATCGTTCTAGAGAGAATCGAGAGAAATCGAAAAATCGATTTTTTCCCCCACCCCTAATCTGCTATGTTGAGGACCTACACAGGTGTAGGCTATTATTTGATTTGTTTACCCGTTTGAACGAGTACCAGTAGACCGCGAGTCCTCGGGAGAGGCAGACAACCGCATTGGTTTATCAATGAAAGCTCAGCTCGTTCGGAGGAGAGCGGATATATTTGTGTTGCATCTCGATATTATCATTGATAAACCGGTGCGGTTGTAAACTGTCGTTCCGCTGCGAGGGCCAGCCCGACGTGCACGAATACACCTGTACAAATGCAAATGAAATGTCCACTCAAAATGCTGACAAAATTTTGATTTCCAACGCAGCCTCCATTGGTGGGCCAATAGAAGTTAAACACACTATTAAACATATTTGTGGACAGTTTTAATAGTAAAAACAAAAATAATGGTATGTAGGTTTGTATAATAAAAATGAATAGTAATAATAGATAAACTTGATTTTCATAATTTGTGTGTTCCATTTCTGACCACTGGTTAGTTCTAGATTCTATTGATATACATTTCAGTAGTTTGCATATATATGTAAAGAGGTAAACCTTAATAATCTTTGAACCATACATGATAGCACCATGGGGCTTGGACTATTGTCAATCTATTTGAATCTAAAGTGGAAGCAAAATGATTTCCTGAAGCATATCCTCATTATTTATGAAATGGTAAAATGTAAGCTACCAGGTGACATGGTAACACAGACTGCACGCGCAGCGCGCACATTTTTTTTTTTGGAGCACCGAAGACCCATTTTGACCCAGGAAAAACCCTGCTAGAGTGGCCTGAAGTGACAGAGGGGCGTAGGACTAGACACAAGTGACTCTCCTGTTGAATTGTTAACAATGACTGATGATCATTACACGGTTTTAACATCAGCCGGAGAAGAGGAGGATGATGAGGAGGAGGAGGAGGAGGCGGAGAGCGAAGAGGCTGTGCCGCACGGCGGAGAGAAGCAGAGAGGAGCGGAGTGTGAGCGAGTGGCGGTGGCATTAAGAGGTGTCGAGTCCCCCAGCGCCGGGAGCCAAGCCAAGGCTGCAATCCCACAAAAAGCCCCGGATTAGCCCTCAACCATTCCTGGGATTTGAGGATTAGGGGGGTTCTATTCCATTATCTTCCTCGACACTGGAAAAAGATTCTTCACCGTCTTGGGTCTCCCATACAGACTCTCTCACACACACACACACACATGTACGCACCTCACAGAAACCAACAAATACACATACAGTAGCATTGTATATGTACACACAAACACACGCACAGAAATGTATACCAGCACACACGCAGGCACACACAAGCAAGTGCACAGACACGCACGCACGCACGCTTCCTGACATACCACAATGTTAGAGCAGAGACCACCCTGGCCCTGCCCTGCCCTGCCCTGCCCAGCCCGCCCCAGCACCCTCTCAGCACTGGCACCTCACGCAGGAGCGGAGGAGTTGGGTGATGGGGGGGGGGGGGGGGGGGGAGGACCATCATAAATCATTAGCCCCAAGGACACGCTAGTGGCCGCAAAGTCCTTGCCACGGCAGACACTGAATACTGCAGTTCAAGCATATGAGTCAACACACCCGTGATTCTCTTCTCTTTTTTTTTTGTACACACACACACACACACACACACACACACACACACACACACACACACACACACACACACACACACACACACACACACACACACACACACACACACACACACACACACACACACACACACACACACACACACACACACACAGAGAGAGAGAGAGAAAGCGCTGGCACGAGCTCCTTTTCTGTACTCCTGTCTGAGCCAAGGCTGGGCAGTATGGGAGTTTTTAAAGGCAGGTTAAACGCTGCATGTTCCAGCTTCCAGACGAGGGCCTTTGATACTTATACTAGCCATCAGACCCTTCAGCATCCATTGGTTGTTGTGGTCCTTTTCCTTATCAATGGGGCTGGCATTCACAGAACACAGAGCGGAGCACTGCCCTCCCTGTAACCTTCGCATCACCACATTATAACCATGGAAACCCAGAACTGCCAGAAGCAGGACAAATGACTAGCTGCTGGTTTGGTTATAACCTATTCCATTTGATCATTGGCTTTTAATGATGCTCAGCTACTATACATATGTAGGCTACATACATTACAGGATATTCGTGTCGGCTTCCTGGTCGTCTTCGTGGAGGAAGTGGGTGACTATCTGATAAGCTTAATCATTCACTGCACCTTCAGAGCCAAGACAAACACCTGCTCGAGTGAGAAACAGAAGTGATAAAGCATGACCGTATCCATCCCAAATATTCTAGCCACTACTTCCTGTTTCAGACTGGTATAGCCTTAACCATACCATCCGTGCTGATCAACTAGGCCTATGTCACATAAGGTGCCAAAACCTAGCCTATTCCACGACATACAAGCTAATATGGCAAAACAGGTCTTAAACAGGCACCAGTTTCATTACCATCTACAAATCCAGCTGCATTTCACTGCTGAAAATGAATGAGGCTTGTGCATCTTCACAGCCAGAGACGTGTGCGCACACACACACACACACACACACACGGCTGAAACCGCACAGCCACACTGGAGCAGTAGAGGGAGAGGAGCTGTGTGTGTGTGTGTGTGTGTGTGTGTGTGTGTGTGTGTGTGTGTGTGTGTGTGTGTGTGTGTGTGTGTTAACCGCACCTGTTAATCTGCTGGTGGGAATTAAAAGCAAGCATCTGATTAGCCGCCCGTCTCTTTGAGCATGATCTGATGAGCCTTAGACTGAGAGGAGGGGGGGGGACTTACGCTGCACACCTCTCCTCTCCTCTCCTCTCCTCTCTTCCACTTCACTCTCTCCTGAGCGCCAAACAAACAGATTAGGCCCCAGCCATGGGTCAGTGGCAGGCTAAAGGCTTATTGGCCCATATGTCAGAGCCACGCTGTGTCGCCGTGAGAGGCAACTCACAAAAACATGGTTAACATCCCCACTACACAAACACACCTCACAAAATATGGTAGCCACCACACACACACACACACACACACACAGACAAACAAACCACTCTTTCTAGCTCTCTACACACTTTAAACAACCCACACACACACACACACCCCCAAACCATTCTTTCTACCCATCAAACACAGCAAACACCATCAATCCCGCCACACACACACACCATTCTCTGCACCATTCAAACACTATAAACCCCATCGACCCAACCACATACCAACACCTCACAAACATAGTTAACACCCTCAACCACACCACACTCACAAACAAACAACTCTTTCTAGCTCTCAACACACTGTACACAAACCACACACACTCCCAAACCATTCTCTCTACCCATCAAAACACAGCCACAACCATCAATCCAAACACACACACACACACACCATTCTCTGCACCTTGCAAACATTATAAAACCCATCGACCCAAGCACACACAGACACCTCACAAACATAGTTAACACCCTCAACCACACCATTCAAAACATGGTACCGCCCACCCCACCGTTCTGCTTTTGAAGAGGCAAAAGACACAAGCCACCCTACACTACCCCACATAGATATGCTTCTCTGGCGTCCTGTGGCCATGTCTGTTGGTCCATTACAGTGTCAGCTCATCATATAAACACACATCAGCTGGGAGATCACATTTCCCCCTCTCTTCTCTCCCATCAGGTGACAACAAACAGCAGCTCCGGTTCCAGCCGGACCCGGGGTGAGGTTCGGTCCCCATCTACAGCCCCTACCCTATCTGAAAACACACAAGCAACCCACAGCAGGGAAGGGTGGGGGATGATGATGATGATGATGATGTTGAGCTCTGCTTATACAGCTCATAAAAACACACATCAGCTGGGAGATCACGTCCCCCCTCACCTGTTCTCTCCCCTTAGGTGCCCATGAAGGCTTGGTCCCCCACCTGTTCCCCACCACCAACAACCAAAAACACCCAGGCACCCCACAGCAGGGAAGGGTGGATAATGATAAGGTAACTCACATAGTCGTGGAAGGCCTTGGCCTCGCTGGAATGCTCACAGGTCTCACGTCTGTCTGGGGCAGCGCAATACAAGTCCCAGAATACACTGCAAAAGGAAGAAGAGAAGGCCGGTTAGAATGCAGAGCAGCACACAGATTTAAAAAGACAAAGAGTTTCCATTTCAAACCCAAACATGCACACCGCACGCACACACGCACACACACACACACACACACACACACACACACGCACACACACACACGCACGCGCACGCGCACGCACACACGCCTCCCTTAGTGCCTCTCTCCCCAGCACTCCTCTTTGACCTCTTCTGACCGTGTCATTTCCTGCCACTCCAGCCGATCAAACAAGAGCTGTGAGATTTTCTAAACCCTTCTCACTACTTCCCCCGCCGCCACCACCACCACTGGCCCTGCCGTAATTCCCATCCCACTTGGCAGAGGGCGGTGGGGGCTGTGGATCAATTAAGATCAGGATTTCCTCAATTAAGTCCAGTCCTCTGGGCTCCCGAGGCCAAGGGGGCTTCCCTCCAAACGGCCCTTTAATTACTGCGCCCAAACTAAGCACCTGTTTCACAGGCCCAAATTGGATTGCTCCTGGTCCTTGGCTATGGATTTAATGGACAGCCCATAAAACCTCCTGAAGGAGGGCCCTGGCAGAGCAGAGGCTGAAGAGAGGGATCGCACTTCAACCATGTTGGGGGGGAGAAAGAGAAAGACAGAGAGAAAAGAGGTGGGGGAAGTAAGTGGTGCATATGTGCACACCACACACATGCATTCATACAACCAGTTGAAATGCTAAATAAAGGGGGGGGGGGGGGGGGGGGGTCACTACTTCATCCCAGGAAGTTGTAATGCAAACAGTGGCTCACTGCCTCTTGTTCTTGGGTGACCCATTATAAAAAGTGGGGGTTATGAAACCTGCTGGTGCGGAGGGGCTCAGTTTTAACATGGGCTTTGACAGAGTAAACAAACTTTGTCTGCAGGAGCAATAAGAGCGCAGGATATGGGGAAATACCAGTACACTTGTACCAAGAGAAGAGGAGAGGCTCAGGGAAGAATATGAGAGAGAGAGAGAGAGAGAGAGAGAGAGAGAAGAAAGAGAGAGAGAGAGAGAGAGAGAGAGAGAGAGAGAGAGAAAGAAAGAAGAAAGAGAGAGAGAGAGAGAGAGAGAAGAAAGAGAGAGAGAGAGAAAGAAGAAAGAGAGAGAGAGAGAGAGAAAGAAGAAAGAGAGAGAGAGAGAGAACTCTGGAACGGATCTGAGAGTCCTGACCCGCACCGGCTCCGATCCAGTCAGCTGATATCTAAAGAGCCAGGGATGGGGAGAGGAGATACGGAGGAAAGAGGGGAGGGCTTAGAAGGAGGGAGGAGAAGAGGAAACGAGGAACAGGCACGACATGGCGAGACAACAAAGACAGAAAGACATACAGGAGAGGAAAGGAAGAGAGGGCAGAGCGGGGGGGCAGGAGAGCCTGAGGGTGATTCGGTCCTCCTCTGGAGCAGGGTTTTAAATGAAGCCAAGTGGCATGATGGAATACTGGCATGACCCTTCACCACACCACACTGACCCATAGGAAAATGGACACAGAGGGAGAGAATGAATGAGAGAGAGAGAGAGAGAGAGAGAGAGAGAGAGAGAGAGAGAGAGAGAGAAGAGAGGGCAAGTCAGCGAGCAAGCGAGCGGGTGAAGGGGAGTGTTCATCAAGATAAACAAAAAGACATCAATCCGCAAATCCCATGCAAGGTAATTTATTGTCCAGTATTTGTCCTAATCTCCTGCCAAGTGTAACAGTAGAAGCCAAGAGCGAGGATGGGACGTGGAGGGCTCTGAGCAGACCTCTACTGCTCCACAGATGAGGAGGCCTACAGGTGCAATGGACCCAGAGCAACAGGCTACAGGGACGGACCTTTCGGAAGAGGTCCTCCCTCCCAAGAGCCTTCTGAACACACCTTAGTGAGAGGACGGACCTGGGCTTCAGCTCAACAACAGCAACTACCATGGGAGTTTTATTTTTTATATTTAGCCTAATATTGAATGAAGTAAGTCTTGATGTTAAATTGGGGGCGACGGTGGTACAGGAGTCGTTTAGTAATCGGAAGGTTGGAAGGTTGCTAGTTCGATTCCCCACTCCTCCTTACCAAGTGTGTAAGTGTCCTTGAGCAAGACACTGAACCCATAACTGCTCCTGATGTATAAAATGCAAATTCCTTGTAAGTCGCTTTGGATAAAAGCGTCTGCTAAAAGACTAAATGCAAATTGCGACTTATTTCCGCTTCTTCTGGCCTCCTGATGGTGGTATAAGGTTATGCACAGTCTCCACCACTGAAACTATCTAAAGCTGCATTATAGACGTCTGGTCTAAAGCTAGCGAAGTAACTACCTAAAAAGCATGCAGAAACCTTGCAAACGCCACGAACAGCCCAGTTGGCACTGATAAAAAAAAAAAAACGTTTGAACATGCTAACTGGCCTCTTTTGGCAATATTGTTTGAAGAGGATACCAAACGTAGTTGCTTATGAAAACATAACTCGGAACGGGGCAAATTGTTACATAGTGTTGCTTTAATGTCCCACTCGTTTGGTGTCAATAATGGAGTTAGTTAGCTTGATGAGACATTCGCTTGATGTTGACGACATTGCTGGATCTATAACGGTATAACCTCATTAAATTGTTAAATGAACTACTTACACATTTTTTTTATTCTCTCTTGTATTGTAAGTAGTGTTTGAAGAATGACATCAAACTTATGGCATACTGTTGCATCCAACTGTTAGTCCATCCTTTACTCTTGCAAGGCATTTCAAAATAAAAGCCTGTTTCTAAATTCATGCCTTCTGAAGGGTGATTTGAGTGAATAGAATATCGGCAAAGTAAGGCCAGGAATGGTCAACATATTTTGAATATTCTTGTTTTGTGTTCAGTTTTCTTTAAACAATAGTACAGGATTGCTGTTACAAAACGCATTGATTACCTTGATGAGTGGCAGGCCTAGATGACAAGTGATGTAATTATAAATTAAGTGTAATTAAAACAAAAACTGCAGCTCAATAGATATTCCCATTCAAAAAGCATACAACTTTTTAAGTAATCCCAAAGGCTTTCCTAGCCTGTGGTTACCAGGTTACACAACTAAACAAGTAGGCTAGACATGATTGCTCATTTATTTTAGCAACGTGCGTCACGGTGCCTTCACTCCCGTTAGAAGTTGACATGTCGAGTCGCTCAGTATTGGCATAAAATTCCTCTCGCCTACTTTCGCCCTGCCTAGTTGGCAATGAACTTGCCTCTTGTCAATGTAAATCACCAACTCTCACTTAAAATGAATGGCAGCTGGTCACTTAGTGTCTCTACTGTGTCGCTGGTGTGACCAAAGGGTAGCCGTATGTCCTGAACCAAAGGAAGGGACGCTTTACTAATTGTTTAACAACAAAGCAGAGGAGATGAAAGAGAAGAGGAGAACAAACTGAGAGCCAGGACAGACAGACAGACAGACAGACAGACAGACAGACAGAACAAGAAAGTTTGGGAAACAAACACATCTCTCCAACAGCTCAGATTACGCATCAGCAACCATCCGTTTCAGGCCTTCTCGTCAATCAATCACACACGCCAAACACCACAAACAAACACAGCACATGACAGCAACAAGATGGTGAGAGATGGGAGGGAAACTATTCACATTCTGTGGATTTAACGCCCACATCTCCATTCATTCATTGGGCTGCTGGTTTTCTCCACACCCAAGTTACAGGTGCACACTGAATCATTATGTGTGTGCTTTGGGCACTGAATCCATCACCCTGGCGTTATTAACACCTTGCTGCACCAGCTGATCCACAGGGATAGCAAACTCTGCTTTCGGAGAGCTAGGAGCCAGCTAGGAGCCAGCCTCAAAGTCCACAACCCCTTCCCCCATCCTTCCACCCACCCCCCCAGCACACACACACACACACACACAGCTGCATTTAATGACGTCACAAAAGCATCCTTCTACATACAAAGCCTGGGGTGCAGCTCAATGTTATGCGACAGCCAGATGCTAATTGTGGGTAACTGCAAGGACTACCTCATTTTAATCTCAAGGGAGTCCTCTATAGGCCGACTCTATATGGGGGCAATAAGCTACGACTCAAGAGCGTAAAACCGCAGTGACAAAACCAGAGGCATTGTTCCCCCTCCAATCAAACAGCAGGATGCTGTAGTGTGTAGTTTACATGTCCATGGAAGAACAACAAGCACATTCAAACTGCAGAATTAGCCCGGTGTTAGCAATAACACTCAGTATGACCTAGGGTTGCTTGCATATGAGGAAGACCCTGAATGCAAAAGGGGTCAATTGGCAGTGACCAAACGTAGGCCTGCTTTCAATGCTATGTCCACTGTGATTCACTCACATGAGACAAAAAATTAACAGAAAAAAAAAAAAACAAAACAGAAGGACAGCAAGGTGGGTCCAAATCTGCCCGGGCTTCAAAATGAGGACCTTAAGACTGTAATGACAGGGGATCCATTTAGCCCGTTAAAGACACCCTGCCTGCCACCTGCATCTCTTGTAAAGACCACTACTTCTCCCTCCTTCTCCACCACCCCCCCATCCCCAAAAAAATGACCCTCTGCAAACCCAGAGGCTGTTGACCCCCAGGCCCCCCGCTGTCCTTATGACCCATCATTCAGGCACCTCATCCAATCAGAGCCGGCCAGGGGGACAGGGGGGAGAGACCTAGAACTGAAGGTGGTGAGAAGTGGGCGGGGACATGGCCATTTACTACAAAGGAGGGAGGATTGGGGATGAGGGGGGGGGGCTGGTATGCGAAGGGTTAATCCGTTTGGGGCTCTTTGGGCTGGAACAAAGCAGAGGGATGGCAAACAAAGGTTGATTTTGGGGGTGTTGGGGACAAGGGGGTTGGGGCGGGCCTTTCCCTTGCCATCTGGGCCTTTTGTTTGGGGCATGGGGGTGGCAGGCAGGCAGGGGTGAGGGGCAGGGGTGGGGGGTGGCTTCGTGCCTCAGGCTAGAGAGTCATGCCCTGGGAGAAGGGGAGGTGACCTCATGATTTGGCGAGCGTTGTGGGTCAAGCCGCTACCATGCAGTCTGACTTATGATGGCCAGCTCAGCACTAAGCGAGCAGCTTGGCGCTAAGCTAACGTCTAAGCGCTAACGCTGACAGCTGCCGTCTTTGGGCTCTCTTATACACACAGCCCTGGAGAAGTTAACTCTGGGGATATTTAGGTTTAAAAGAAGGGGAACCTACAATTAGCCACGCATATTCAATGTATAAAAAGAAAGAAAAGGAGAGAAGCTCTCTTCCACACAGAAGAGGCAGGCGAGAGCTCCTTGAGTTTACACCGTTCGCTGATTATCAGCGGGATAAAAATGTCTGATTACGCCAATTATGAGCATTGAAATATTGATTGCCTGGTGTACACACACACACACGGCTCATTTATCTCATTATTTACACATAAAACAAACATAGGCTATATATACACACACACACACACACACACACACACACACACACACACACACACACTCTACCTCAGAGAGGTGTGAAGACATAAACATCAGAGACGTAAACATCATGAGAGCAGCAACAAACAAAAAGAAAGACTCACCACCACCACGAGTGCAGGAATCCTGGGGGTTCCCCCAGCGTGATGTTCTTCTCCCATCGGATCTGCAGGGGAACAAGGAGCACAGTCAGATCCCCAGACACCTGGCACGAGTACTACGACTACACAGCAGCACGGGGGCTCACTCTCCCAGCAGGGGTCTACCCATCGGCGTTCACCCACTACCACACAGAGGACTGGCTAAACACAGCTGATCAATTCTGATGCCACACAACTCAGGTAGCCTAGGTGTACATTGTAAGTTGTCCGTTTCAGTGGCATGGAGTAAACCTACTGTGGATATGAAATCAGACACGTTCCCATGGCATTCTACACCTACTGTTAAGGCTTATATTGTGTTTAAATATCAATCCAAATCAATGCATCCTTGCACCTGTAACTGCAATAAGTCTTTCTAATACTGACATAGGGGTGCTGCTATGTAATTGATAAAGCAACATATATAAAAACTTTAAAAATAAAAAACCCTAAATCTGTTCTGTGGTGTCTATATGTTTTGATCTTTTGTTCATGCACGTTCTCCATAGGTGCTGGAGAGTGGCAAAGAAGCTCCTTCAGTTCCAGCACACAGGAGAACAGGAAAGGGAGCGGAGCTAGCTGTGGGCTGAGGGTTAAGGAACACACGGCCGAGAAATGAACCTATTATAAGAATTATACACGGATGGTTACACAAGAAAATGTACCACTGAACAAATAAAGAGGACTGCTTTTTTTTCTTTTTTTGATACAAGGCGATTGAGAGTGGATTATTTAAACAGGTCCGGAGGTTAAGAACACATTATCAGTCAGCTCGATCCGGTCACGTTTCCCACCGCCAAGATGAAAATCGGAGAAGGCCTTGCTTGTGTGCTGGTGCTTTTAGAGAGGTATGCATTTGAGACGACTGCTAAGGCCACTGCAGTCCCAATGTTGGGGCTTTTTTCTCTCTTTTTTTATATTAGGAGAACGAGAGAGAAAGGAGGAGAGAAAAGGAAAAAAGGACAGAGCTATGCACAACAATAAGGCCCTTTGGGTTTTTTCTCCTACGCAACACTACACAGGTACATAATCTCTGTGTGCTTTCATACGCTGCAACACAATATCACACCGTCTCTTCAAACCGGTTAGGCTATACAAGGGCCCAATTGTTGCACAGGTCAACTGTTATTGTTACTGTTATATACAAATTTGACATGAGTCATCACCCCTTACTTTAGCTTTTTCCATTTTTTCTTTATCGAAAAACAAGTGATCTGTTAAAAACACACATCAGTCTCGTACTATTTACATAGGGTGGGGGCAGGCAGAGAAGAAACATGGAGTAGAGGGCTGTCTGAATTACATAAGTGTTCTTGACCTCTGGGCTCGATTAGAATGTGAATTCCATGCCAGTCCACACTACTCTGGGGAGAGTAATCCGATTCACCCACTTATCGCCGAGAAGCGCGGGCATATCAGTGGGCTATGTGGGAGGGGGCGGGGGTTCTTACCTCGGATAGGAACGTCTGTGCGGATTTCTGGGCTCCAACATGCAGTAGATACTCGTACACGTATAAAGCTAATCTGTAAAAAACAGAGAGAGAGAGAGAGAGAGAGAAGAGGGGGGGTTAATGCAAAGAGGGTGATGGTATTTAAATGCAGAACTAATTCTGTGAAATGAACACACGGGTGCACAGGTTAGCAGCATCAGCAGTCGTGAATAAAGTGGGATTTGGCGGTGAGCGCGATGTTCTGAATGGCGCCGTCAGGGTACAGCACTTGAGGGAAGCAGTGAAGGCCTAACAGTCAGTGCAGAGAGGCTAATGTACCAGAGCACGGACGGACGCACGCGCGCGCACACAGCAAAAACAGTAAAGCCCTCATAGTCTGTGCAGAGAAGGGTGTTGGAACCACAGCTCCATACACATGGAAAGCAACTAACACAACTAGGTTTAGCTGCATTAAAGTTAGAGTGGGCATTTAACAACACCAGGGATACTGTGAAGCCCTCACAGTCAGGGCAGAGAGGGATGTTACCACAGTATCAGACATGTAGCATCTAACACTGCTGCAGCACACAACAGCACCTCAGCTAGTGCCTACACACAATCCCATCGCCCAGAAAGTGGACGTTCTCTCCCTACGTGTGAGACAGGGGGGGGGCAACTTTTGCTTTGTTTACGCCTGGCATCCATACTACTCTGGAGTTTAAGCCCCTGAAACTTTTGGAAATGCTGTTGGCCCGGTTTTAATTTGAAAACTCCAGAGTTGCAGTTTAGTGTAGACTGGTAGAAATGATGAAACCCACATTCGCTTCCTGACTGGGACTTATCAACACTCCTATTACATGACCCTTTTCCAGAAAGGTTTTCCTATTTTAAGGTGATTCGTTTGCATTTTAAAATGGAAACGATTTAGTGTGGGCGTAGCCTCAGGAATCGATGCAGGCCAGCATGGCTGCCGTTGTAACCCCAATCCGACAGCATCACCATGCTCCTATCTTTTGTGGATCCCTCCCCCACAAACACACACTCCCTATGTCCCAATGTCTGTTGCTTGGACTGGTAGCCTGATGACCAAACTCAAATCACACGCACACACACACACACACACACACACACACACACACACACACACACACACACACATCCACAAACCAGAAACACACACACACACACACACATCTGAACCAAGGCTGCTCCATCTCAGCTCCCTGCTCCTATTAGGCGAGAAAATGGCCTCTCTGCCTCTCCTGGCCAAATTACACCCAGAGATGGGGACTATTTCAGACACACACTGTGCAGTTTAGTATGCTGTGTGTGTGTGTGTGTGTTCGTGTGTGTGTGTCTAGTTTTGAGAAAGTAGTTTGTGTGGGGGCATGTGAATGTATCTGTATGCATCTGTGTGTCGGTACGTCTGCAGGTTTGTGTGTGTGTGTGTCTAGGGTTGTGAAAAGCAGAAACCATTTATAATGATCACGTCTGTCTGGGTTATATTGATCATTATAAGCATATAATTCTTATAACCAATACAACCATTTTTTTTTCTTAGGCAGATCTATTCAGACCATCTAATTGACATTTTAGTTTTTACATGAATATACAGTAATGAAACAGTGTCTTCATTTACTGAATTGTATTGACAGCTTTAAAGAGCAGGGTGGCATTCCAAATGTTTTCTTGTCTCATCTGTGTATTCTTCTCATCTGACCGCACCAGTCCAGCAGCAATTCATCGCACGCACCGCATCTGCAGCCTCCCATGCCATTTCTAAAACACAACATTCTCCTTCTCTTTTTAAATCGCTCACACATTATCAAACCACGCAACAAGGGCGGCTTCAACCACAGGTTCTCTCCCCGTGCAGATTTGTCTCCATCTGTAGCAGCTACGGCTGTTTCTCATTGTTTGAGTGGCCAACACAAGCCTGAGGAACACCAGCTACGGCTGGTTCTCATTGTTTGAGTGGCCTACACAAGCCTGAGGAACACCAAGTTTGGCTGCTGCATCTCCTCGGCTCCTTTTTGGCAGTTGGTCATAAGCTTAGAGGAGACTAGGTTATTCATTCAGAGAAAATGACTCTTCTCCAGTCATGATTTCAATGTGCACGTAGCACCAGCCTCGACTAGCCCGCTGGAAGCAGGCGGCTTACCATGCCAGGCAAAACATCATGAATGAAAAGCAAAATAAAAAAATTAGAAGAATGTCGTCATGTATAAAAAGACCCAAAATGAACACTGTAAGCGGCCTACTTGATTGCTATAAGAAAATTATACCAGCATCTGTATAGCAATAACTGTCCTAAGCTCTTTAATCCATAAAAGTGGTTGAGCACTGTAACCGTGATCACTATCAGCCTGTTTCCTCTGCATTCATGTATAAGTGTGTGGACCTGTATAGATCTGGGCATCTGAAGGCGTGTGTGTGTGTGTGAGTGTAAGTCCACTGCACACCACACCATACCCATCATCTACTGTGGCGTTGACACCTCCTCGTCAGTAAGGTGAGGTGACAGTCAGCCAGCGGGAGGAAGCCTCCGCCAGCAGCACAGACAGGAGGAGGGAGTCTGGATGATCATCCCATTCTCCTCCTCTGGGACACATGCACCGACTTAAGGCCGAAATATACTTCTCCGACTCCGTCTCTCCGTGGTCACGCAGTTGCCTCGACGGACTCGTTTTCATTTATGGTTCTCCGACGGTTGTGGGTGTTGAAAAGCAAAAAAAAAAATGTTTTCAAGATGGCGGCGGACCAAACCAAAAGGAAATAAACTGCATTTATATAGCGCTTTTCTACTCATTAGAGCACTCAAAGCGCTTTACATGGTTATGCCTTATACATCTACCCATTCACACACCGGTGGTAGAGGCTACCGTGCGAGGCACAAACCTGCATATCTGGAGCGGTTAAGGGGTTTCGATGTCGTGCTCAAGGACACTTTGACACATGGTCAGGAGTCGAGATGAAACTAGCAACCTTCTGACCGCTAAACGACTCTACCTCGTGAACCACCAGGAATGGACGCTGTGACACAATACACCCCAAACGGGCGGCTGAATCCCACTGATGCCCACGAATCTATTCATGGGCTCCCTCTCTCCCTCGCCCCCTCCGGCTCTCCATTCTTAAAACTGTGTGGCTCTGAACAGATTGAGAAGCAGCGTGTGTTAAGTGGGTCTGTGTGTGTGTGTGTGTGTGTGTGTGTGTGGGAAGGCGAGCGTGGGTGAGCAGGCACACTGAGCTAGCGATGAACGGGGGGTGCCCAGAGCAGCAAGGAAATAAAACGGGGGAGGAGAGCTTCTCTGTGATCACTTAGTCAATCACCCCCCACACAGGGCACAGAGGCCAGACAAGGAGGAGGGTGCTGAGGCTCCGTGTCTCACACTCACACTCACACACACACACACACACACACACACACACACACACACACACACACACACACAGGAGAGTGACCAGAATGACAACACTTCTCGCACCACAGAGAGAGGGAAGAGGAACATTCCAACTGAAACAGCAGAGAAAAAAAAGTGAGAAAATGTCCATCCATTGTAACACGACGCTTTGCCACCCACCCCCCAGTCCTGAGTAAACTGGCCACCATATCAGAGGCTCAACCCCTGTAATTACCACGGGCTCCTCAATGACTTAAGATACAGCCTCTCCCTTGTCCCCTCTGAACAATTTAAATAAGGGGGCAATTTCTACCACTTTAGCCCGCCAGGGCCACTAGGTAATTTTTGTAGGAGGCCACTTAAAGCTCCCTGCGTTGGGCTGTAGTATGGGAGCGACGCGCAAGACTTCTGTAGCTGAGTGGCTCCCTACCTGCGTCGGGAGAAGGTGTGTTTGCTCATTGCATTGAGAGAAAGACAGACACACAGACACCTTCCAGTCGCTTCTCCATCCAAGGAGCACCCTTATCAAAATGTAATCGGCAGGAATCCATGGGATCCGAAGGGGGGGGGAGAGAGAGAAACAAAGAGAGAAAGAAAGAAAGAAAGAAAGAAAGAAAGAATGGGGAGAATTTGGAGGAGAAAGAGAGAAAAAGAGAGAAATAGAGAGAGGGATAGACAGAGAGAGAGAGAGAGAAAGAAACTAAAGTAAGTAGGGGAAAGAGAGAGAGAGCGCAAGTGTATGAGGGAGAAGTGGAGACGAGAGGGGGGTTGGCGTCGAGCTGTGCATGCTCCAGTGCTGGATAGCGCACCTGGCGCAATGCATTATTTAAAAACATTCATTCAATTGCAAGGGCTTCAGGAGGGGAGCCACTGCTCCAGTGACAACACTGCGCGGACCTGAGGGAGACACTGGCCCCCACGCTACAGCCATACAGGAGCCAGCACAGGCCACAGAGCACACTGAAGGAGAGCAGGGCAGATGGCCAGAGAAAGAGAGAGAGAGAAAGGGACATGGGTGACGAAACAGAGACACATAAGAGGTAACGAGTCGACGTCAGAGAGAGTAAAGACAGGGAGAAAGAGAGGGGCGCTCTCGTCTTCTCTCCGAGACAAAAAAGATCAGAGAGAGGGGATACAGGTGGCTCATCACGGATAAGATATGGATTAATCAGATGCGGCTGAAGCAGCAAGTTCGAGCGAGCAGTCAGTCAGTCAGTCAGTCAGTCAGTCAGTCAGTCAGTCAGTCAGTCGTCCAGCAGCACGCTGAGGAGCAGTCAGTCAGTGACCAGAGCCTGGCAGAAAGGCCTAGACAACAGAGCCACTGGGGGAGCCTGTGCGGGGCGGAAAAGCGCAGGGCCACTGGCCTCATGAAGTGGCCCAAAGAGTGGCCTAGAGGGCAGCCCAGCAGCATACTGAAAGAGGCACTGACATTACCGTTTGTAGTTATGCTTGACAGAAGGAGACAGAAGAAGAAAAAACAGCTGAGGCATTAGTCCACCTCTGCTCATAGCAAGCTGAGAGGGAGTCAAAGATAAAACAACAGCGCTAACCCTAGGCCTAGCGTGCTCTTGCTCGGAAACAACAACAACAACAACAACAACTAACAAAAGAGGATGGAGCACTGGGGCAATTCAGCTGAAAATACACAAAGTATTACAAACACACCCAGTGTAGCAAATTGGCTGTGTCCACCTATGCCTCTCTCTGCCCCAAAGCAACTAGGCCTACCTGCTGCACGTGCCTGCCTTGTAATAAGGAAACGTCTTTGAGTTTGAGATGGGGGGGGGGGGGGAGCTAAGAGTCTGTGAGTCTTCAAAAAGCCGCCGCCCCCCCCCCCCAACCACCACTGATGCTTCTGCTGCTCCTCGTCTTAAAAATCTGAATGGTGGCTAGCTCAGGGGGATGCCTGAAGGGACAACCCCCCTACACACACACACACACACACACACACACACACACACACACACACACACACACACACACACACACACACACACACACACACACACACACCACAGAGAGAGAGAAGGAGAGAGTGCAGCGGCCTCCCTCTCAATCCCTGCCTCGTCTCTGCCACCTCTACCACATCCTCCACCCTCCTCACCTTCTGTCACTCTCAGCTCCTCGCAGACCGCAGAGAAAGAGAGTGTGCGTGTGTGTGTGCGTGTGTGTGTGTGAGAGAGTGTTCAGAGAGAAAGAAACTGTGTGTGTCAGCCTCCTAAACAGAAGGAGAGAGTAGGTGTTTGGTAGCCCAGCCATGCAAGGGATAGAACACCAAGAGAGGTGCCCACAACCACAGCTCAGCCAAGCACGATGCCACTGGCTGACACATAACCCAGAGGCAGACGGGGGGTGGGGGTGTGGAGGTCCAGTGCCAGCCTGCTCTCATGGGTCTTGTTTGGAGACCAGACCAGATAGTAGGGAACAGGCTGATAAGCCCTGATGCCCTGCTCAGGCAGGTTCCGTTTGATTGCTGAACTTCAGCCATCACACAGTACCCAGATCTACAGGGTCTGGGTTGGTTTTGGACCTGCTGCGGACCATAAGGCACCAGGACACGCTTCACCCTCAACTGTCCGGTCTGGGTGTCTGAGGTGGCAAACAGCAATGGACGCAACTGCCCCCTTGTTCTTTTCTTCCTTTATATTTACCTCCACAGACTCAAACTCCCCTTGTACATGAATGGCAGAAACAGAACTAGAATTGCACTGGCATCACCGAGTTTCTTCCTCAAAGATGGGACCATGAACTTTTTTTGGTCATGTACAGAGCAGGATGGCACACAGAAGAGTAAGAGTCTTCCTCAGCCTATCCATTCATTCATTTTCTCTGTTCGCCCACTCACCGTATCTGTATCTCTCCCTTGCTCTGTTTTGCTCTCTCTCGCTCGCTCTCTCTATCTCTCTCTCTCTCTCTCCGTCGGTCTCTGTTTCTCTCTCTCCAGGTCCTTGTTTCAAAGGGATCTCCCAGATGTATGCGTGGAGTACACCTGACATCTTGCCTCGGGCTCGCAGACAAAACCCCATCTTTAAACATGAATGAAGCCAGGCCACATATAAGCGCCAATCATGTCCTCACCCCTACTCTCTATTATTCATGCCTGCAGCATAAGCAAGGCCCAATGGGGGACCACACTGCTCACAGGGCTCACATAGTGGGACAGAAAGAGAGAGAGGGACAGAGAGAGAGAGAGCGGGAAGGGGTGGAGGGGCAGAGAGGAGGTGGAAGAGAGACAGAGAGGAAGAAAGGGAGAGAGTGTGAATGTTTGGCACACTTGTCATCTACAGGCTACTTTTCTTTCCTTGTATGAAAAACGTTGCCTTCTGTTTGCAGTGGAATCTCCCCCTCTGTATGTTTGAACAGTGCTGGTGCCGCACACTTTGTTGTGGCACATCAGTGTGAAGTTAAACAGAGCCTCGACAAGAGTGCAGAACAGAAGGTCTGTTCAAACTTCTCAAACTGGGCCAAAACAAAGAGTGCACGAGAGACAGACGGAGCAGTAAGAACTACTGTCCAGTGCAGATGAGTGACAAGGCACGCGTATTTAAAGCAAAGGGCACTTGCATAGGGCATTGATACAGTAATGTCTTTACCTCCCAGAAGCTTCAGGAACACACTTATGATGATCTTTCATCACCTCTTAAACGATCACAGTTTGGTTGTCGAAGGCCAAATAAGACATCCCAACATGCTAAAAAAGTGTGGCTTAGGGTGACGTGTTGGGTCTGACTACATTTGATGGATAAAAGCTAGGGATACCTCAAACTGAGTGTGTTAGAGGCCAGGTGGACCTGGGGTAACATATGAGCCGTCTACGTCACACCAACTTTCCGAAGAGCTCTTAGTTGGGACTTAGCTCGTATACATATGGCTACGGCAACACAAACGTTACAAATAAAGACGACTACTAATGTCGATCTCCACAAGTCAAAATGCAAACAACTTGAGCAATAAACTTGCAAGCATGCGATTGTTGTCGAGTCGGCGAACCGGTTTGAAACAAGAAATCTGCCTGCGGCCAATGATGTTCTTAAAAACCTTGGAGTTCGGTTTGAATACAGTATTGCTGTTGCATTCGACTATCATTTCGGGACAATAACCTTTGCTCTAGCAGACCAATAGCTTTGAAGACTTCAACCCTTTGTGATCAACAAAACAATCCCTTGTAACAGGTCTCAAAGATGAGGTAGTTCGTCACGTTTACAGAAACAAAATAGGTTACTCAATTCTCAGTTTTGACGAGGCGAATTGAGTTTGTTGACGAAACCTCATCAGCTATCTTTCACAAGGTCTTGTGGAGTTATCTGCTAGCTGGCTTGGCACACAGCGCAGTTTGTGGATGCACCTCGCTGCAGCTAGCCCTTGCTAGTCCCACGGCCACCTCACCCGCGACACAAATATTCTTATCAGGAAACAATGTGTTACATTTCAGTTGGAATGCAGCCATTTTTTCTCAAGCTAACGTTAATGCTAGTGGATGCATGTATAAAGATATACTGAACTATAATTTCTTGTTTGAATACAATAGAGAGAGAAAAGCAAGCGTCCGTGCATCTTCCTATCAAATAATCCAGATTCCTGTTCAACCTGACTGCATGAAGCATTGTTTCCTTTCAGCTGGCTAGCTAGATAGCTAAGGATACAAACTCAAGAGATCTCCCCAAAACCTATACGCATCATCACTTTTCATCCGGTGTTCATTGTTACTAAACATTGTGCTAGACTGCAAAACATGCGAACTACCGGCACCTATGTTCGTCTAGGAAAATTCAACAGAAACAGATGACCAACATTACATATTTCATGTAAAACAATTATTGGCTCATTTAACTCAGCGCATCAGAAAGTACATAAAGAGCTGAGTTAGCAAGCCATATATGAACCTAGGTTAGCAAGGACTGGTCACAAAAGTCAGACAATCAGGACAAACACACTGAAAAGAACAAACAAAGCGATAGAAAAACTGCACAAACACAACAGCTTAGGAGCAACAGCCAATGCAATCAATATGCTACATTATTTAACAATGCAACAAAAAAATGTAAGTAAGGAAGACAAAGTTAGCTAGCAACACGGTTAGCAAGCTAGCTTTACATGTAGCTACTGGAGAAATTGGTGTCAGCCGTGGTCTCCAGGTAATGTTAGCAGGTTAGGTCTCTGTGACAATGCACAAATGTACTTAACTTACTTCTCTCTCGCTTGGCTATCGGAGGGGACGACTGCTCCTTTACCTTTGGCGTACATGTTGGACACTGTTTTAAGACTTTTACCCACTCAACACATGTCAAAGAAAGCAGCCTGCAAAACGTTCTATCTCCATAGCTACCCGGTTAGTGTTTTTTCCTCCTTTTTTTACATCTCCAACATTGGCCACAAATCAGGCACAGTTTCTACTGGGGGGACTTGAAACAGGCCACTGGTAGATTTTTTTTTTTTTCAATCGCTGTTCCAGGATTCTAGCCACACTCCCTCTGCTGCGAAGAGAGTGGGGGTTTCTTAAAGGGAACTCAACCTTTTAATGGTAACTTGGGTGGATGTGTGTTGTATTGTCAACACGGCATCATTGCAAACATTGACTGTATCTAACTAGAGAATTTTTTGTCATTTGTAAATGGAAATTAATAAATTAACATTTATCATTGGTGACCTCCATGGTTCTCATTTGTCATTTAATGTTTTGCATGGACCATAAAACATTTGTATATATTCTTCTCCATTCGGCTCCATCTTGCATCTTCACAGAATTTTGACAGAATTACTAACAGCAGGGAAATGGGTAGTGTATCAACTCCTATTTCCTGCAGTTGTCCTCATTCTTAAGTGAGAATGATCTTCTGGGCACCTCAAGATTTGGTAGAGTTGAGACCATACTGCACATAAAACTCCTTAAGAACACGGTGTGTTTCCTGGTTGGGTCTGGTGATAGCATGGTGTACAGGCACACTCATTTCACAAGGACTGGAGCTCTGGCAGACAGTCAGTGTACTACGTACAGTAACATCCTAAAATATAAGAAATAAAGGGACTCCCTCTCTTGTCTTCTTGTAAAATGATAGGCCTTTACTCTACCAATATGTAGCCTACTTATATATCTAGGTTCAAGGGTACGGCTCAGACCTCGTTCTGACACACACCAGATGCATTCCAGACATAACTATCACCAGGGTAGGATAGACGGTTTAATGCAAAGGCAACATTTACTCCGTTCATGTATTGATATTGTTGTATTTCTCAAGCTTCCATACTGAGCATTTGAGCGTGCTTGCTGCAGCAGAAAAGACTAATCTCCTGCCCTCAGCACTGAGAGGCCAGGCTACTGCTCCGTGTGCTTCAAAGCCAGATGCCATTACACTTATGTAAGGCCCTCTCTTTTTTTTATAAATAAAAAACACATGAGCCTGTGTTCTGAGCAGTTTGACAAGGACCACAATAGAGACGTTTACATGCTGGCTGAGTCAAGATAGGCTGTAGACCTTCCAAATGATTTAATTCATCCAAGTGATTGCTTCAACCACACTAGTAATGCATAGTATACTGCTTGAGAAAAAAAAGTCAATTAAAAAACAAAAACACACAACCTTTATCCCCAAATGGATTGAGCAAACTAAAGACCGCCAAAGCCTTTAAAGAACCCAACCACATCACAACAGAGGTGGTTGACCAATTTTAAGCCTGCATTCTTTTTTCGGCCCAACATCAAAACAAGCCACATCCTCTTCGTTGGAGTTGGAGTTTTTCCTCTTCCACACCACACCACACCCCACACTCACAGGCACACACACACGCGCGCACACCCACACACACGCGACGCGCACACACACACACACACACACACACACACACATCTGCACAGCTGGACAAAGGCTGGTGCACGTCCTGGGCTACTGTTCTCCGTGGTGGCAGCGTTGAGGTGCTGATGCGGGTGCCTGGGTGCCACTGTGTATGTCGTGTCCCTTTAAGGGTCCGGGGGGAGGAGGGTGGGGAGTGGGGGGCAGGGGAGCGGAGAGGCAGAGGCTATGTTTTCATGCTGTCTTTCTGTGGGAAGGGCACAGCCACAGCCACAGCTGACGGTGTGTTTGTCAGAGAGAGAGAGAGAGAGAGAGAGAAGGAGAGAGAGATCATGCCTCATCCAGAAAGAGAGTGAGGGAGCGGAGAGAAATGTGTGTTGATGACTCTATTCCACAGGCGTCCCTCGATGAGCCAGAGAGAGAGAGAGAGAGAAAGAGAGAATGAGATTGAGAGAAAAAGAGAGAGAGAGAATGATCTAGACAGAGAGAGAGATTGACAATGAGAGAGAGAATGAGAGAGAGAGAGGAGAAAATAAGAGAGAGAGAGAGACTTGATGAGACACCCTGAGAATAGCAAATACCTGCTTCTCCAAGCCTCTGCAGCACTGCCGCACAATAAACCCAGCACTGTCCCTCCACTCAGCCTTCACCACACCAACTCCCCCCATAGGCTACATACATCATTAGATTACGGACATTATCAGATTACAGCGTTATCGGCATGATTTGGTGTTCACATCGCCACAGAGCAGCCTGTGATGTGTGCTGAATTATCCTGATCTCCATCGGAGGGAAAACACATCTCAGAGGAAGACAAAGACCAAAAACAGAACTGCAATATTTTGCCATCTCTCTCCACTACAGTCACCTCGTTGGGTTTGGGTTTCGATCCATGGCAGATAAACGCTAGGGCTAATAAGAACCACTGGAAGGGTATGAGGGCAAGCCATGAGCAAGTGACTGACACATGAGTGCTGAAGACTTGCTTCACAGTATGGGCAGACGCCAAGATGTAAATTAATATCAACCATCTTTTGATAACTAACATGTTAGAATCTGTCTTTCTCTTCCTCTGTCTATTGCGCACATTACTCTCTGACGATGTCTGTCTGTGGCTCTCCCTCTCTGATGTACTCACTCTTTTTATAGAGTAGTGGTCTCTCAGATTCTGTCTAAAAAGATGCTTCCAAACAGATGCATCTTCTCTCAGGACACAGCTGCAAATTGGGATTTTGTTGACGCAGACAACATGTTTCTGATATGCTGTTCGGTGATGGTGACTTTCTGAATAAACGGTGTGGATTGTCATCAAGAAAAATCTCTATTTGTGGTGATGCAGCCACACCGATGAATAAACATGCCTGGGATTTTTCCCCTACGTGCTCCGAACACCCACACAAGGCATACAGTCTCAAACAACAGCCAAACTGAAATGGAAAGGTCAAAGACAACTACATAAAACCAGGGAAGCCATCTATCACATCTGTCAAACGTTCATGTCAAAAATGTGTAAATCAATGGAAGATTGTTTTTGCTCATCTGATTGTTTGTCTATGGTAGTGCATTATGCACCTGGTCAAACCTCAGAGAACAAAATCTGTTAACTCAAAGGGCACAACCACTCATTCTAGACTACTTTAAACCTCTACATCAGTTGAAACACTGATTCAAAGTAAAGACATTTTCATACACATGAATTATAGATATCCCAGTGATGTAAATGCACGTATGTGCTTTCACATTGCGGTGGTTTTGTAACCCTCAGAGTGGTATGGCCACAGCAGGACTACTGGTACGTTCTCCCCTAGAAACCTTCTCATTAGGAGGTTCCCTGCATAGGAGAGCTCTGCTCATCACTGCTCAGCTCAAAGACTGTGAGTGGCTGTGGTGGTGGGGTGGGATGAGATGAGATGGGGAGGCTTAGTGGTCTGATGCCTCGGTATGGTTCTTTACCAGTGTGTCATGCAGCCTATTGTGCTTTGTGAATACAGTACATAGGCTGTGTTCAGAAAGTGTAGGTGGTGCAATGACTAGGTTATGTGTCTGAGTGGAATAAGAAAAAGGTTTTATTTAACTGGAGGGACAGTGTATGTTCCGGGTACGGATGAAAGGTTCATAAATGCCTGTTCTTAAATGTATGTCGTTTTGCTCAGGGGAACATTTAATGATTGCATTTCAATTTTGTACAGGCTAGGTCGAACTACTATGAATCCTTGGAATCCTTGGAATCGTTGGATTATGAACATGAAAGCCATGAAGAGGGTTAGACACATACTGAATTTACAACAGTTTAAAAACATACAAGTATGTATAGAATCATTTCACATGACAATCCCACACCTGATACTTCTTCCCTATGATCCTATGAGAAACTAGGGGTGGGAATCTCTTGGCACCTCACGATTCGATTCGATTCCGATTCAGAGGTCAACGATTCGATTCTAAACCGATTCTCGATTCTAAACCGATTCTCGATTCTAAACCGATTCTCGATTCTCAATTCTAAACCGATAAAACGATTATCGATGCATCTCGATTTTTAAAACATTTGAGTTTGCTACTCAGTCTCAAATCACTTCCTACTTTGTGTTTGATAATTAAAGAAAATCAACAGATCTATTTTTTTATTAGAGAAAAAGTGTGTCCTTGTCACAATTATGACTTTCTATGAACAATGCAATAATCGATGCAGCTTGCATTTCAACACAAAATGAATGTGTAAAAAAAAAAAAAAAAAAAAAAAAAATATTATTATTTTTTTTATTATTAAAAAATCGATTATGAACTTTTCTGAATCGAGACAGAATCGTTCTAGAGAGAATCGAGAGAAATCGAAAAATCGATTTTTTCCCCCACCCCTATGAGAAACTGTGAAGTTTGTTATCGACACAGCCCAATGGAAGATGCTAAACATCCCCAGAGTGATGCCTTGTGGGAGGTTTCTCTGGCCAGCCTTGTGTCAGCTCTCTAAGATGCCAAGATTAAAAGAAGCACTTGTGCACACTCTCGGCAAATAGAGTAATTTGAAAGTCCTGCAGTCAAGTATCACTGGGAGTAATCTACGGTCACTTCAGTAATGGTCTTCGAATGCGTGGTGTTAAATTCAGGCGGTATTTGAAACTAATGGCACTTTGCTACAGACATGACGTGTCTCATCATTTTCTCTTATTTAATCTAGGTGTGTCCTGTTTCTCAGTCTGTATACATGTTTAATACATGTTACTATATAGAGATTACATGTTTGAGTCTAGCAGAGCCCCAGATGATATCACTATACGCATCCTTGAAGATGCTGAAATACACACACACACTTACACACACCCATGGTTAATAGAAAAAGAGACCTTCTTACATCTTTAAGATGTTTACATTGGTAGATAGTGATGCTATTAGTTGACGATTATTTTTCTGTCAGGCGTTGCAGATGTATAAAAATAACCACTCACTCACTTCCATAGGAACCTGCCTGTTTTGACACCTTCACTTTTTTTCACAACAATTTCTCCTCAGCGAGTCCTCAGCCGGATGCTACTGCCACAAAGAGAGTGCATTTAGTGAAAATGTGTTGAGGGCTAATCTATGTCTCTAGTTGCTACAGATTAAAGACGCCTCAAACTATTCCCACCTCTCTCTCTGTGAATTAGGGTGAAATGGGAGATAATAATACTGTGATAGCAATGGTAATCCTTTGAATAGCTTTGCAAATATGAAATTCATAAACATGTCAACAAGCCACAACTATCCCTGATAATCCCTGACCATAGTTGTTAGTTCACACGCCCTTCAATTTTAGTCTTACCAATAACTAGTGCTTTCTTGACTTTAGCCTTATACTATACATGTTTTCATATCTCTAAATCTCATACCAAAGTATTAGCACATCGATTACAGGCCATCAGGGATAAGTGGAACATTTCTCACAATTTCTCACAATAAATGTTTCAGAATGTATATATTTGGTGGATGACTCTTTAGGTGCATTTCACACCATACAGTTGTAAGGAGGATGATGGGAATGCAGGCCGAAGATTTTATGTGTGTGTGTGTGTGTGTGTGTGTGTGTGTTTGTGTTTGTGTTTGTGTGTCTGTGTTTGTGTGTTTGTGTGTGTGTGTGTAATGAATATTTTTTTCAACAGCACAATAACTAAATTCACCTGTACCTCAACGCACATACACATTTTCTAACACAGCGCATGTACACTCAATTAAAGCCAACAGCAAATTAACAAAATACACCTCTTTCAACCACAAATAAGAAGTACATAACTGCGACTTCACGCAGAGGCTCTTGCTTAGGGGGCCCCTGAGCTCATGGGCCCCTGGGCCTGGGCCCGGTAGGCCTGTTCGGTAATCCATCCCTGGGTAGGGGGATGAGGGTGTATATGGGGTGAAGATATAAGGGTGTGTGTGCGGGGTGCGTGAGGCATGAAGGGGTGAAGATGTAAGTGTATGAGGGTGGGGTGTGTGTTGTGGGGGGTGAGAGGGGGTGGAATCTCTTCTTCAGATAATGGGCCAACGTGACCTACATACCCGCCCATCTCCTCATTAGCATACTAGCACAGACCTGTGACAAATATGCCAGCAGTGACTTGAGACTAGGAGGGAGGGGAGAGCGGTGGAGTCGGCCATTTACGTCAGAGCCTTTGTTTTCCTAATCTATCTTCCTCATCCCTCTCCCTCTCAGGCCGAGCTAGCAGTGCCTCTGTTTCCATTGGTGTATCAGCAGATGCCCTTTGCCTGATTTATTGTGCTTTTGGCACTCGACTACCCTGCCTGCAATCAGACCCGCTCAAACGAACGTGTGTGGGGGGCAGGGGGGGGATTTCGTCACCAAGGGATATTTGTGGGTGTTGCTCAATAAAATGCAAATGGTAATGGAGAACTAAGCTGTCTAAATACAGTATATATAGGCATAGGGGTTATCCTGTGAAATGTCTTTGAGATGTGAGAAGGGTTCTGTCCGTATCTGAGGTCAACATAACACAACCCCAGCTGTCATTTAGTACAATCAGGAAAGAATGTCAAATATGGTGGTCAAAATGTGTTTTCATCCCACCTCAAGTACATTTTTTTACACAGTTCTTTATTCTTTTAAATCTCAAAGTAGTGTGAAGCCTGACGTGCCTATAAGTCAGTTACTCAGGGACAGGCTCTGATCACATCTTTTCAGTTTCAGGTTAACAGGTAAGATCTCAGGATAAGCAAGACACCATTTCCTATTTGTCTTAGTCAGTCACAAAGGCATTTTGGCCATAGTTATTGGCTTAAATTAAGTTTTGAATATAACGAAATATGGCAGCCTCCAGTAAATGCTGTCCTAATCAATGGGTACATGCAAAGCTTGAAGCTTTCTGAAATGTTATAGATATTATATTTAGATCCAAATCATAGTCTTACAAAAACACATCGTTGACCTCAAGCACAAGATTCATCTTGATCAAATCACCATGCTAATTACCCCTTACGTGTGTAGCGTCTAAGTTCTGTGTGCAGTTATATGTCAGGAGAGAGAAGAGGAAGTTGTCTATGTTCTCTATATTATTTGCTGGTGTTCTGTGGTGAGTCGGAGCCGGTGGCTTTCTGTGGCGTTCTCTCTCTCTCTCTCTATGCTGCTCATTTCCTTCCGAAGATGACGTAAGATGGAGGCCTTAATCATGGTGTTTAAGCACATTAAGCACATTAGTAGAGAAAGTTTTTCTTGCTCATTTCCACTGTATGCTCAGGCTGTCAGTGTCATTTGTTGGTGTTGCGGCGGGGCGTGTGTCTCTCTCTCTGCTGCTCATTTCCTCCCTGGTGTGTTCTAGTTAGCGGTAGCCTTGCTCAGGACGGCCATTCATCACCCAGCTAAAATGATAGATGTTCCTCACACGATAAGCAAATGCACCGTGCATACAAAAATAACCTACGGGGGCTGAAGAAGATACTGACTCCCCCCCCCCCCACCCCCACCCCCTCCTCCATCTCCTTCTCCTCCATCTCCTTCTCCTCCAACTCCACCACCCTTTCTAACCCCCCACCCCCACCCCCACCCCACCCCCACAATCGCTTTCTTGCTCGCTGTCTCTCTCTCTCATTCTGTGAGGAATGCATTAAGTGTTGAGCTCAAAAATGACTGCTCTTGTATGATTGCACATTGCCAACTCACTGATTAGACTCTGGCAGGCTGCACTCAAGTATTGGGTTGGCAAATTGCCTAACGATAGGGTTCTGGCTGGTTTACACACCTGAGAATTCACACACACACACACACACACACACACACACACACACACACACACACACACACATACATACATACATACATACATACATACATACATACATACATTCACATGCACACACACACGTGTAAGGAGTGTGTGTAAGGAGCGCTGGTGATCCTGCTAATAACCACATCTCACATCATTAGTGAGCGGCTTATTAAAGCAGAAAAATATACACCTGCTTAATCCACATTATTTACCAGCTAAGTGGAATCAATAGATTATTGACCCCTGTGAAGATCACCTTATGCCTGGGAGCCACAGCAGTGTGAAGCCTAAAGCCCAACAGGAGCAGTTCTCTCCTTCCTTTGACCTCACACACACACACACACACACACACACACACACTCATGCATCTCCAGACCACCTCAGAAGCCAAAGGCAACAGGTTTATGATGGACACATGGACACAGCCTCAGAGGTAAACCTGCGGCATGGCAAAGTCTTGTCCCTCTGTCTCTCTTTTTCTCTGTCCCTCTGTCTCTCTGTCCCTCTGTCTCTCTGTCTTTCTGCCCCTCTGTCCCTCTGTCTCTCCCCAGCCCTATTGTCCCCTGTGCTCTATTCTAAGTACATGCGTTGCCTCCTGTGTTACTCCTATGAGAATCATGGCACCCTTTTCTCCAAGGGCAGCCACTGTTGCATCCAATTACCGATGGAGAGAGGCGAGCATGGAAGAGAGGGAGGACATGGGGGAGGGGAAAGGCGAGTGTGTGTGTGTTCGTGTGGGCGGGGCTGGGGGAGCTGGGGGTGGGGGTGGTTGGGTATGCGTCGGCATCACCGGGCGAGAGATTATGACCCCTGCGGATCCACGAGGCTCAGAACATCTGGGGTGAGAGGTGGCGGCCAGATGATCAGACAAAGAACGGCAGAATGGCAGAGCAGCAGAAATCTGCCCGTGTGACTTTTTCCCCATTGCTAGCTGGCAGCATTAGCGACTGTGTTGGGTCTTAATTCACTGCTATGAGATGACTGAGTATCACTGTGAAATGAATGCACAACGTTTATTCACCCATGGGGAGCACATGTGAAATGGAAATATACTAAATTTAGAGCTTCAGCAAGTACAATCCAGATGTATTGGCGATAACAATGCCATACCTTCTGCATGTATTAATCAATAGGACCGGCTGGTCTACTTCTGGGGATATGGCCTTCACTCTCAAGGTTGAAAGAGATGTTCTTACTGGTATACAGCTGTGAGCGTTAGCAAGTGAAATGGCTAGATATTTGGCTGGCTGATAGCGAGCAAGGTTTTTGCTTAAAATAAAAAAAGAAGGCAGAGATATTATCCTCTTTGGAGGGGAATGCACACACACACACACACACACACACACACACACACACACACATACCTCGCTTCAGTCTGTTCTAGATCAACAAGCTGCGTAAACATCAGCCACATTCTTCACTGGAAATAACAACACACCGTTTCAAGCCATCATGTGATGAGAGAGAATAAGCAGTAAAAGCACAGAAAAGAGTTTCATGAGGTTAGAATACTATACACTGATATGAGTACAGTTTATTTCAGGATCTACTCTATACTCAGGATATGTTGGATAATTGTGCAATTAAGTAAGAGGTATTGTAGTTGCATGTGTTATTTCGCAACCAGGATAGCTGGACCTGTGTTGGGGTAACCTTACCTACCATTTCTAGTTGTGTTAGAGATTTGCAGTTAAACTTGTTCTGCTTTGACTAAATCATTTTGCAACTATTGTTCCTAATGACTATCTTTCCATCACAGAATATAACTGCGTTTTGGTTGCTTAGCTGCCATTTCTTAATAGCACATTCAGTCAGACCTGTTTTACTATGCTGTGCAGTCAACAATGCAGCTAAACCTTCAGGAGTACTGGTAAGGCTTCACACTGGTGCTGGAAAAGCCCATGTTCCATTACTGTGTTTTAAAGAGCAGATCATTTAGTGTTTGTGGGGGGGTCGGAATTTAGTGGGAGGAGCCATTGTAACAGGAGATTAACTGGAGGTTGCTCTGCTGCTATCCACTTGCGAGATGTATTTCCATATTTGCAAAGCATTAATTACTGCGCTTGCAGACAGCGCTGGAGAAGAAGAAAGAAAAAAGAGGAACCTGGCGCTCCAGAGGAAAAGTCTCTCGCTGCCACCCGAAGCCCTGTGCTGGTCAATTACACAGCCTGCCTCCTCTCCTCTCCTCTCCTCTCCTCTCATTTCCTCCTCTCCTCCTCCTCCTCCTCCTCCTCCTCCTCCTCTGCCACGCTTCTCTCTGCATCTCTCCCTTTCAAAGTGGTTTATTCAAATTTCATGCTAATTGAATGAACTTGTTTGCATGCCAATTAGGCTTATTTGTGAATTTCTTTCTCTGCGTCAGAGAGGTTCCGACACATCCAATCAGGGGGAAAATACAGGGGTGAGAGGATCGGATTCGACCTTGAAATGGAGCAACTGAAGATGGTGGCAGTCTGGCGCGTTATAGAGAGGGAGAGAGAAAATAATGCCCTCAATATTACCCAGTCTTTTTACAATTACACTGCTATGGATCATGACCTGCTGTGGTCCCTGGATTATGACTAAACTAGACTTTTTGCCATTATCTCTTTCATTTTATATACTCTATTGTTCAAAAACTATATTTTTAAATATAAAGCCGCATATATTTATGTTCTTTATAGCACATTCCACATTATTAGCCATATCGATAGGAAATCTTTGGCTTTTTTGTGACAGCCCGTATGTACATGCCCTGTTGTCCTTGCCACCTCAGTCTCCTCTATCCACCCCCCACAAAGTGTCATTCTTACCCCCTCACGAACGCAACCTCACAGAGAACCCATGGAACAAGGCCTGCAGCCAGGTCTTTGCTGCATAACAAGCACTTATTGCATTAAAGTTCATGGCATGTTGTGTTAGATCAGAGGGGCAGTGAGACCTATGGCCTTGACGACTGGATTGGGGCAAGGGGGGAGGTTTCTACCTGGCCTGGACTCACGGTATACTGTTTCAGAGCACCCAGTTTGTGGGAATGGCTCTGTTTCATGTGGCAGTCTTGCACCCGGGTTAGGGTATGAGTTGTGTGAAAGTAGGAATTTTATCAATCCTTTCATCTTTTTTTTTCTACTGCAGCAAACCTGTGCCAACTTAGGGCCAGACCAGGGCCAGACCTGAGCCAAATGTGTTCCAGACTCCAGTGCTATCTGGGGAGTCAGGGCACAGGCTAAGGGGGCATGTTCCCAGGGTGACTCAGGAAACTGATATTATGACCCATAATCAGCTCCATCTGTGGCTGAGCTGAGGTGGACAGGCCAGAGGTGCCAGTCTGGTTCCATGGTCCACATTATGCCAATCCTTTTGGTGGAACTAATCTTTTTAAAAGCGCTTATGAAAGGTTAAGTGACTTGGGATGATGAGATGTTGTTTATTAAATGTAAAGTTGATTCTATGTAACATTCATTCATAACATTCATTATGTGAATTGCATTATTATTACTAAATCTGACATCTGTGAAGAATGGGTTTCTAAATGCATCATGGTGAAAATTAGTAAATACAAAAATTGAATTTAAAAAAGGGGAGGGAATGACAGAAAGAAACAAAGAAACAAAGAAAGGAGTAACATGCTTGAGAGGACAGCAGAAAATGAGAGGGAAAACACTGCCAGTACACAGAGAGATCACAAACCAGAGAGAGGGGGAATGCACTGGAAGAGCAAGAATGAGTGTGTGTGTGTGTGAGAGAGAGAGAGAGAGAGAGAGAGAGAGAATGGGGGTTAGGGATGGAAAGAGAGAGAGAAAGAGTGAGTGAGTGGAGGTGGAGGGAGGGAAAGAGAGATAGAGAGAGAGAGAGAGAAAGAGAGAGAGAGAGACAGAGTCTAAAGAGGTCAACCAGAGATTATAAAACAAAGCCTGACCCAACCTGGCCTATTTCTGACAGCAGTCTTTACACTTTTTTCAGACCAAGAAATGATAGAATGAAGAGAGAGAGAGAGGCAGCGTTGGGGAGAAAGATGGAATGAAGGAAAGAATGTATGAAGGAAATAAAGAAATAAAGACTAAGACTCTTTACTCCTCATACCACACTGATGATTTTTGTTCCTTCTTTTGTAAATAAGATAAGAGAGTACGTGTGAAATTAACCAATTCATTAACAATTAAGTGGGTAGTACATACTGGATTAAATTACAAAATATGTCAAAATATTGTGATTAATTGTACAACTGCTCAACCCGATGACTGTAGCTTTTTACAATGTCATTGCACCTCTAACATGTGTGACACACTTTCATATCTAGTGCTTGTATAATTAGAGCAGTTTGAAAAAACTGTTTTGGTGTATGTGTGTGTGTGTTTGTGTGTGTGTTTGTTTATGAGTGTGTGAGAGGGGCAAAGACACAAAAAAAAAACAGAAAAATACTAAAAATCTGTCTTGTTTTCCATTAGCCTAACTGTAGTTACATTTGCTTATCTTTGCCCAAAAAACCTTTTGCCAAAACCCCCTAATGCTACTCCTTCTTATACGGCAGGACAGATTTTCCCTAAACAAAGGCGCTCATTTTCAGCTCTGAATGCGCACACATTTGTCACATAAACGTGTATAGCTGCTCAGTGTGTGTGTGCCATTATAATTGCCCTATGTGCCCTCTCTTTGTCTGAGTGGGTGATACATATATTGTTGACAGTCTTGCCCTGGGCCAATGCTAAGGGGCCCCTTTTTCCCCTTCCGGGGCCCCCTGGTCTCCCCGCCCCCACCCTCTCTCGCAGACACAGCGTGTGTACAAACTACAGACACGAAGAGGTACAAAGGGCCCAGGCTGCAGTCTTTAGCCATTACTGCAGGGAGGCTTGCAGCTGCCAATTCCCCCCTTTCCGAATCCAGAAAAGGAAGAAAAAAAGGAAGAAAAAATGCCCGGTGTTCCCTTTTTAAAAGACGTGTGTTTGTAGCTCATACACACATTCAGAGATTATTTGTGTTTAATTTGCAGGGAGGAAATCTCCTCAATATGTATTTGTTCCACGCTTTGTGTATATTTACGAGTCTTCCATTTCAGCAGCAGTTGGAGATGACGAGATATAGGTAGGGTAGGGTAGGGTGGTTGTGACCGAGTGCCATTCTTTGTGAGTGACATCAGGGCTCAGCAGGGCTAAAGGCACTCCTCTCAGTCAGAGCCCTAAACCCCAGATACCACAACTATACCCCTCTCACCCATAATGATACTGGCTGTCATTCCCTCTCATTTTCTCTCTCTCTTTCTCTTTCTCATCCACGTTCTCTCCCTCTCACTTCCCCCCTCCTGTAGCACTACTCTCCTTCTGTTTCCCCTCACTCTTTCTCCTCTTATCGCTCCTTCTTTCTCACTCTCTTTCTCCCTCCCCCCCCGCCTCTGTCTATCCTCCTATCCCTGTTTCTTCCTCTCTCTTTCTCTCACCCTTTCTCTCACTCTCTCTCTGTCTCTCTCCCTCCCTCTCTCTTGTACTAGTAACTCTGGGAATCTTTTTCCGTCTTCCTGACTGTAGCTGCGGGTTCTCTCTCTCTCTCTCTCTCTCTGTCTCTCTCTCCGTCTTCGGCAATGTGAAGTGCCAGAGCTCCACACGGAATCATGCAAAATTTAAGCGCACACCAACAGCGCAGCACAAGGAGGTCTCTCCCCAGCTCTCGCAATCAGATTCATTTCTATTCACACTTTCACACAGACGCATCTTCCATGCA
Source organism: Clupea harengus (assembly GCF_900700415.2). NCBI lineage: Eukaryota > Metazoa > Chordata > Actinopteri > Clupeiformes > Clupeidae > Clupea > Clupea harengus. Next base: position 19,077,495 of record NC_045173.1, on the reverse strand, counting down.
CAACAGAGGATAGATATGCCTCAAGAATGCCTAAAATATGCACACCAAACACACGCTCACAACACACAAACACACACATGCAGAGTACACACACACACAATTGAATGCACAAACATACCGACACGTACTCAGTCTCACACACACACTGAATGAGCAAAATGCGTAAGGAGAGAAAAGAAACAGAGTGCGTTGTCTTGTCAGTCGTGTCAGAGGAGAGAGTGGGTAACCTATCCCTCTCTGCTTTCAGTGGCTTTCCCTCAGCATTAACCACAGTGGCCGGCCGGCTGATCTGTCTAAAGAGGCACGGCTCTCACGGCCATGTCAGCCCCACACATCCGGGCATAAATAATGAGATTTGGCTCAATTAGGAACGTCTGGAGGTGTCAAGCACGGGGAAGGAGGGGACAGTGTAGGTAAACGTAATCCACACACACACACACACACACACACATGCAGAGCACACATATACATGCGCACTCACACATATACTGACAACACACACACACAGAGCAAACACATGATGATCACACATAAACACACTTGCGCATACATACACACATACATTCACATTCACACAGACACACACACACACACACACATGCATATACGCAAACACAGACACATATGCAGAACACACACACACACACACACACACACACACACATGCAGAACACACACACATACTCACCGACACACCGTCTCTACAGACAGTGGATTACACCCTGGCCTGTACTGTTTATCCCTTACGTAAACTGGCTCTCCTCGGCAGAGATAGCATCTGATTGGGGACGCTTTGACGAAGCACAGGGCTCCCAGTCCCACTCCCCCTCCCATCAACCTCTGGACCTCAGCGCCGCGGTTCGGATCCAGTCTAGAACCAGGCCAGAACTAGGCCCGATCCTTTCCATGTCTGGACTTCTGCTCTGCAACACCACACACATCGAGTCTCCCCGGACTGCAGCACTGTGGCTACTGACTTTAAAGCACTATGAGCTACGACGAGCAGTGGAAGGGGATACATTAATATGTGGAGGTCTACCTGTCTCAAATAAATAAGGAAAGCAAATGTAGCAGATTACTGTGTTTCATCCTTTTAAGGAGTTTTTTTATTTATTCTATTGTGATACTAATTAGAGCAATTACAGTAATTATATTATGGAGAATCAAATTCAGTGCTTCCCTGTGTTTATTTCAAGAGGTTTCTACCTTAATATGCTGCAAACTCATCTTCTACGGTGAGTGTTTTAGCCTGATGTATTCTACTCTACATAGCCCCAGAGGCCCCCGGAGCCATGTCTCAGAGACTGACAAGGCTGGTTAGCATTAGAAACAAGCCCCAGCCGCTGTCTTGTGTCGCTGTGGGTGAGGCCGCGAGGAGGGGGTGTTTCTGCTGAGGAGGAGAGGCGGCATCAATTGGGTCTCTGTGCTTCGCCCCAGTGAGGTCTTCTGAGTTGGTGCTGTGTGGACTTCATGTGTCGCCTATGTCAGGAGCGTCTCAGCAGATGGAGACGCGGAGGAGGGCAGAGTCCGGAAGCGAGGCGCAACCAGTGCTGAGGACTGTGTCAAAGGAGCGTATCTCCTTTAGCAATGGAGAACAAACACACACATACACAACCCCATGAACACGCATCAACACCCATCCACCACACCAGCAATGAACACCATCTCAGAAGCAAAGTAGCTACCTCACTATGGAGAACGAGCTTCTCTTCACACTGTTGGCGGGGAGCCAAGAGGACATCTGAGCAGGTTTGGTCCAGGTCAGATGCAAATGTCCAGGCAAGATCATGCCCAGGGTCAGCAGCTATCATGGAGGCCACTCTGTGTGTGTGGGGGGGGACTTTGCTGGTCTGGCCGTGTAATTGTGCTTGCTGAAGATGCTTACTGAAAAGTGAGCTGTGTGAGACTTGGCAGCTTCATGTGTGCTCTCAAAACATTTAGCAGTTAGCGTCAGCTACACCTTTCAATTAATGTATCTTCATTGCTTCACTCAAGGCTGATTATACAGCTTGTATCACTGCTGTCAGCAGGGTCAACTTTACAACGCCAGATGTTTAAAGTTAGACCAACGTCCTGATCTGTCCTTCCGAATGAGACCAAACTTGAGCCATTCACTTCATGATGATTTCATTGATGTACAGACCAAAAATAACAACACGACAAAAACAAAAACCTCAGAGATTATCTGGTCTCAGTGTCCCTGTAAACTGCACCAACTGACCAATGTCCTGAAGCCCCTGGGGATTGCATTATAGTTTTAATCCACTTAAACGTACTGAGTCTCTGCAGCTGTTTGCAAGGGACAGGCAGCCAGTCTGAAGAGTCTATTGCATGTTGACAGACACAGGCTAGGCCAGAGATGTCACCCTTTAATTTAGCAGTCTCGAAAGAGAGAGAGAGACAGACGGACAGACAGAGAGAAAGAGAGAGACAGACAGACAGAGAGAGAGAAAGAGAGAGATAGACTGAAAGAGAGAGAGAGAGAGGCCTTGAGATGTGTGTTGGCTGTTGCATTCGAGCATAAACATGAAAAAACACTAGAGACTGAGACAGCGAGGTAAAACAAACTTTGTTTGCTATGATGCAAACAAAGATATTGCATTTCTATGAACAAACTAAGATTTCATTCTACACTAATAAATAGCCATAAAAAGAGCTCTTTCCAAACAATTTACATGCGACAGAACAACAGGCCGCTGGCTGTTTTTGCAAACGTCTGGGTACACATCCAGCGCATGCATGTCCCTCAAGACCTCTAACATCAAGAACCCTAAAATTAGAATTGACAATAAAAGTCCCTCCACTTTTATAACAGCATGTGTGAGTGCAAGTCATGGAGGAAGTGCTGACATTCACCTTATTGTAAAGTCATCGCAGTTTGAATAATTGATGGTAATCTGTTACGGAGTAGCATTTGTATGCTATCTTCACGAGTAAGTTGACACGATGAGTGGCTTATCTCCATTGTTAAGTATGTTGTCTTGCATTTGTTACGTTTCTTCTTGAAGGGATGCTTGTTTTGAGTTGCCACTACATCACCATGCCTTTGCCTACCAAGAGTGACTGACATCCCAAAACAAACATTCATGCAGCCCCCACGCTATTTCAGACAAGTAAAATGAGTTGGTAGGTCACAGCTTGAAGCCATGATTTCATACTATTTATCAGAGAGTCGAGATGCATATGCTGTGGGCTATAGGCCTATCCGGTGTTTAAACATAAAAACTCAAATAAAAATATGTCTGTTTGAAAAACAAAACACTTTATTCAGTCTGTGAAGTTTATATTGAATAAAGTTAAGCACTTTTCTTTGTAGTTGCTCTCAGTAAGCTAACGTTTTAGTTATCTAATTTAAAATGTACTAATTTCTTATTCTCTCGGAGGGAGGGTGAGACGCTGACTTGAACAGCTGCTTCATGACCCAAAAAACTGTCAGTCTTTCCCTGGAATAAATTGTGGAATGTTCCATTATATAATGTAGGGATTTCGAATGATCAAAATTCTCTTAAACTACCAATAACTGTAGAATAATTCCAAAACTAAGACATGTTTGATTTTTATAAATGCAATAATTTTATTCTAAAATGTTTTGTTTGAAATAAGCTAAAAGAATCAACAACATAGAATAAAAGAACATAGAATGTCACCCCTGCAGTACAGAGCCTTGTTTCGAGCAGACCATAGTAGAATCAATTCACAGAGTGGGGAGCTTGAAACCGTCAAGTCATGCTTGTGAGCTGAGTTGGGAGAAATAAGTGTTGAACAGTTTGGACTTCAGTATCCTGCGATGTGGTGTTTGTGTGCGTGTGCGCGCGCTTGTGCTTATATGTGTGTGTGTGTGTGTGTGTGTGTGAAAGAGAGAGAGAGAGAGAGAGAGAAAGAGGGCGAGATTGTTGATTCATTTAAGCTGTTTTTAAATTGTACATTTCAATCGAACGAATAGATTTGAACTTATTCAGAAACCCGTCTCGAATAAAATGAGCTGCTGAGTTTCTAGCCTATGATGTAACGACTCCTCTAATGCAACGAAAGTTTGGCTCGTGGGTGTTGTTACCCACTTGTCTCAAAGAGTTCGTTAGGTGCAGAATTAGTTGCCCACAAAATTCTGTTATTTGAGGGAAAAGGAGGGTAGAATGTATCTACACAAGATGGCCAGAAAATGTCGAAAACGTAGGCTAATGACTTTACATTATAACCTTTCCCTGTCAGCGTAGTAAGTGGTAGCCTGGTACACGTTATAGCTTCTCAGTCAGTGACGGTCTGAACAGACAGAAGTGGGCTACAAGGGTGCGTGTCAGAGTCCAAGTGGACCATGAACATGTAACCTGCATAGACTGCTTATTCCTTTTCATAGTAAAGTTCACTGAGTGACAGTAACGTGACAGTCAATATGGAGGTCAGGTGTTATATTCTAGATGTGTGATGATTAAAATTGTAATCAAGCATGGTAACACTGTTTAGTCACAAAGTCACTAAACTAACAATCTGACTTTTTTTGTCTGGAAAATCAAACCTCGTTAATTATAGTTACAAAACAATGTCCAGGGAAGAAAGGGATACACTGACGGAGCCCAATATTTTAATTTTCCGATGGAAAAAATGGAGATTTTGTTTTCAAATCACAACACTATGGCTTGAGATATATTTAATGGTCTAGTCCACTACAACTCTCACATTGCCCTGGGCATGAAACAATTGCCCAGTGATGGGGGTTCACTTCATATCTAGCAGCACAGTGCCCCCTGTGTGCAGGTAACAGTAATGACACACCTTTGCACATTTGATCACCTTGTAAACTTAGAGGGGATTCAGATGCCCCTAGACTCTGGAATGTATCCAGTCTTGCTATGGCTCTGGTTTTGGCCAGATCAGGCTCAGATTTGATGCAGAGTCCATTGCCCTCGGAAGAGCCCCATTTCATTGACTGATGGCTAACATACTTCCCTGGGGAAATGATAATGTCATCCCTTGAAGGATAGTGAAGTCTAAAGGGTAGTATATCCTCTTTGCTACTAAAAGCCAATAGGGTAGTATAGTAATCTCTCTATTAGCACCAGTGCCTTCAGCATTACTGAGATGAAGGACTCAAAATACTAAAATGTCTTAGAAAAGATTGCATGTGTTGCTGGGCTGGCCACAGTGGATTCAAATGTGTCATAGACTGTGGTCCTTTACATTTGTGAGTCAGCACAGCAAATACAAAGTTTACAGGCAGGGGACAGGCAGCCAGTGTGAGGAGTCTATTGCATGTTGACAGACACAGGCTAGGCCAGCGATGTCACCCTTTAATTCAGCAGTCTTGAAAGAGAGACAGACAGAGAGAGAGAGAGGGAAATTAAAGGGTGTCAAAAATAAAGAATAATCTTTATGTTGCATTTTGTGGATCCTGTGCTTGGGCCTCCAACCTCTTAACATAGAGCAGGCTTCACTTAAAGCTCACAGAGGCAATAACATTGGAACAGAACATGCAACACATATACATGTGTGTATACAATATCTACTCTCTACTACAGAATACTACAACAGGCATGTCATACAGTGGCCCCTTGCGCCAACAGCACTGGAATACAGTGTCATCTGTGACAAACTACAGTACCTCTCTCTGTGTCTCATTCTAAGCCTGAATCTCCTTCCCCCTCTCTCCTCTCCTCTTGGCTCGGCGTGAGTCATCAGGAGACAGTGGCATTCAGCGCTCGTCACTCGCCACTGTGGCTGCCGCTTTCCCTCTCACCCCAGGCACCCCCCCCCCCCCACACACACTTCCACTCCCACCCTTGCCTGCCTGCCATTCTCCCAAATCAACGGCAGCAGCACAAGTTCCACAGAACCCTGGTTACTCATCCTACCCCAGGTAACATTGTGCTCTAACCCAGTTTTATCACACACTAAGCCACCATCTCAACACCTCATATGTCCCAAGAACCCAGTCAAGCAGGGGAGATGCAGCTTCAGGGAGCTCTGGTCACCCAGACAGGTGCCGACGGTGCGGGACACACTGCAAAGACTCGGGACGACGGCAAATCATTGCTTTGGTATGTCAGGGGCTTAAGACCCAAAGCCTCTGATTTATGGCAAGGATCCGCCCCTGATCTGGCCCAGGTCTGTTATACTGTTCTCCACCATCTCCTCGGCACCTCATATGTACTGACAGCCAGTCAGCAGTGGAGAAGTAGCTTCAGGGAGCTCTGCTTTAGATTCCGATTTAGACTCAGCCCAGAGTCAGGTCAGCCCCCTTCTTGTGGCTCAACACCTCAGCATCGCAGAGAAAGCGTCTCCCCATTAAGCTCACATATCACAGAAGTGAGACGTTGTCACAACGAGCTTCTCTGGGAGGTTAGATTAATGAACTGATCCCCCTTCCTTGCGTTCCCCCATTGATGAACTGTGCCGTGATGTGATAAGGAGAGACAGAAGAACGCGCGGTAACCTTCGGGGGGAAACGTCAGTGCTGATAATGCACACTCGCTTAAACTATTACCACAAGGGAAACAAACAGTTAGGTCTGCGCTACTGGACTCAGATCTGTGTGATTACACACTCATAAGTCTTATTGTAGGCGGTTTACTGGTCGACCTCCCGAAAGAAAAAGAGGCATAACTGGTGTGCGTGTATCTTCAGTAAGGGAGCGGTGTGTGTTAGTATGTGTGCGCATGTATCTTCAGCAAGAGAGAAGTGTGTGTTGTTGTCATGTGTGTGCATGGCATGCATGTGTGTGTGTGTGTGTGTGTGCATGGCAGGCATGCATGTGTGTGTGTATCTACTGTCTCCTCTTGATGTGAAGACTTCTTTAGCCCTGGGGCTCGTTGCCTTGGCACTACAGATTGGTAATTACAAAAACAAAAGGGAATATTCTGTACGAACACAATCACCGAACCTGCTGACGTTCATCGGTGACTAACGTCATGACTAATGTAAGAAAGGGCTTTTATAATTACAGGGAAATTATGGCCTGTGTGTCTCCTTGTCTACAGACCTCCATGTGAAAGTTGCTGGAAAAAGATGTCAGTCTCAGAGATGCATGTGCAGTAGTTAGAGTATGTTGACAGTGTATTGTTCTGGCTTTCTGTCTAGGAAATTACCCAGTTGGACTTGTTCCAAATATTCAAGAGCATAGAATCAAATATCTACTCTTTACAAGATATAATGACGGGCTTGTTAGTCAGTGGCCTTCCCTTCACAGCTTAGAACAGGTTGACAGTGTATTGTGATACTGTCTTGAGAATTAGGTCAAACCTGAATGACAGGGCTTTTAGGATTCATTCTTTGGTATGCATGAAGAATGTACGTGTTAGTTGTAAAACAAAGGGTGATTGTGATTCACTTTCTTCAGAAACCTCAGCCCCAGTATTCTGCACCAAAGCAGGTGTCCGTGCGTCGTGTTCCAAATGCGTTTCTTTAAAAAAAAAAAAAAGAAAAAAAAAAGATGACTTCCTTGTTCACCTCCCTTAGTGCCGCAACTGGATTCCATGGCTGTGACACGCACTTTGGAGAACAAAACAGATTCCCCAACGCACAAAGTTGAATGTGCGCCCATACTAGGCTTCCAGCTGTGGTTTTATTGAGAAGCAGTCTTTCGCCATCTAGTGGCGACATGCAAGCATGCCTTCTTCATCTCAACAGAACAGCAGCTAGAACAACCAACAGACTAAAAAGAGCACAGTCAAATAGTCTAACAGCACTTGAGAATATCAACATTTCCTACAAACTCTAAGTAATGAAACCATGTGTAGACAGACATTTTGCTGTATAATTACAGCACCTACAATGAATGCATTAGTGTTTCTGAAATATTTTACGTTTACAAAACTACTCCAGTCCAGTGTAAATACCAGTTATACAGAAAGCCATACTAAGATAATAATATTGAGGTGGGCTGGTAATAAAATGAAATGAAATGAAGCACATCTTAATGGGAGACAGAAATACAAATTCTCTGAGATTCTAGTTCAGTGTGGCCCTCCTTCACACGAATATTTTTTTACGTCAATCAAACACATACATGCCAACCCCTTTAGATGCGCACCTGTATGTTACTCTGGATTGTACGGATTTTTTTATGGATTTGACAGATTTTTCCAGAAGGTAATACAGGTACAGGTACCGGTACCATCTGGTTGATGGTCTTTATTTACCACAGTGTGTCGCATTATTTTATCGTTCTAGCATGCAATACATTTGGAACCAAAAATATGTATGATTTTCATGTATATACCCATTAGTAATTTAAATGGGGGGAAATCCATATCATTTACAGAAAATCCCTGAGAGTTGACAAGTGTGCAAAAATGTGAAGTATCTTCAGATGGACGATCACAAACACAAGCTTGATAAGGCCGAAATATACTTCTACGACTCTGTTACTCCGTGGTCACGCAGTTGCCTCGACGGACTCGTTTTCATTTATGGTTCTCCGACGGTTGTGGGTGTTGTAAAGCATTGATATGGATTGACGGATTCGGATAGTTACAAAATTTGCAAGGTGCACGTCAGGCCACGGAGAGGTGCTCGGAGAGGGTTTGCAACGTCGGAGAGGGCTCTCTGTGTGTCCGTAAAAGGACGACCATTAATTGCGCTTTATTCGACATTCCAACCATTAACATAGAAGACAGAGAAAAAAACCATTTCATCACATGAGAACTTATGCCTGTTTATTTTGGCTGAGGATTCAGCAATGCAAGGTGCATTCACATCTCAGCGAGGTTACAAGGCAAATGGGTAGATTCAGGAGTCAGCATCTTTTTGAGGTGAATGACTTGGCAAGTCCTCACCTGTAAATCCTTCAGCTTTTAAATATGTCAAAAACATGTCAAAAACATTCCCAGGTGTGCCTGCAAGCCAAAAGTAGCTATGTCATTTTTTTCAGATTTATTCGATTAAAACAGTTTTTTGTGTCCTTGCCAGTGCTGAATCCCATTCCCGATTCTCATCACAATCCAGTTGGCGAAAATGTTAATACCTGTATCTCCTGTAGCAGCATGAAGCTACTTTATGAAGACCTTTTGTGTTTGTGGATCAACAGTCAACAGTCAACATAAAAAAAAAAGAATATGGTGAACACTGAGGCAATTAGGGCTCGCCATCCTCCCAAAAGATGTGCAAATAACAATGAATGTCAAATAATTAAAAAACTGTAAAACCAAAAAGAAAAGAAAAAGTTATAAAAAGGCATAACATTCCAGATGATACAGTAATCTCCAGGAGATGATTTGATGAGTAGGGTCTGTATAAGACCCATAAACCCTGGAGATAAATCAGTAGTAGTAGTAATTTCATTCAACCTCATTCCTCCTCCTCCTGTTCTGGTAGGTTGCCTGGGCAAGGCTCCATGGTAACAGCGACGCCCATTCCACTCCGTCCAATGGGCATGTCTGTTATGTATGTCCATTCGTTGCTCTCTGGAAAATAGCACTCCACACTGGACAAGAAGCCGCCCTGGTTAAAGCCACCTGAGGAACATTAAAACAAGCACTGGTCAGTGAACTTGAAGTATAGGAGGCTATTCGGAATAGTTACTAAGAAACAGCCATAGTTCTCTATCTTTAAATAATGTTTGACTTTTGTTTCTGGACGACTGAACAGAAAAAGAATATTAGGTTCATGTGTCTGTAGTGTACCTGCAGTGAGTACTGACAGAAAAATGTGCACAAGTTCATGTCCAAAAATGTAATGCTGTCAAACTGCTGTCTTAACTAAAACATAGTTACATCTGCAACAGGAAACGTATACTTCCAGCTACAGTGTACATGCCAGAATGCCACTGAGAGATGTTTATATATGGTGACCACATCTCAGGTCACCACATCTCAGGCAACCACAAATTAAGGCCACATTAAGTAACAATTTCACCTTAAAATAACATGGTGGTACTTGTAATACGGAGAATGGCGTCTGTGCCACTGCCACAGTGCGCCTGGTATTGCGCGTAACCATGGTGGACAGGGCACAACACCTCTAGTGAGAACTATGTAATGCTTTATGGCACCACCTCACGCAATAACAACTAGATCCCTCTGCTAGCTATAAGAAATATAAGAATAGCTAGCACAGTATTCTCTGTATGGATACCATGGCAGAGGAGACGTAGAAACCAAGGAAGACGTGGTCGGAGGAAGCGAGGAAGAGAAAAAGAGAGAAACCAAGCAAGAGACCAAACAAGAGTAAGTCTCGGACTCGTTGGCGAGAGCTAAAAGAAACATGTATGCAAGTATGCGAGTCAGATGCCAAGCTGGCCTTCTTTCTGTTGGACTAGTCAGTAATAACTTATTAGCGGTCTTGCGTGTTGCGCTCGCTTGATGTTTGGCTGTGTTAGGAAAGTTGTCGACTCACTAGTCCTTCATCACATCCCTGACAATGTTATTTATGAAGGGAATGTGACATAGGCTGTAACCTTATCAGTGTCATCCCTGTCTCGTGGAGATCTGTAGTTTTTCCAGATGCCCAAAGTCATCGACCTCAGTCCCGTCTCAGGCTAGCATTCAAATAAATGAATCTCAAGCCAAAAGGTTTGATCAGTCTTCGTCAATCTCACGCCAAATAAGCCTTGAGAGTTTGCAACATTGAAAACCTAACTCAACCAGCTTGTAATAAATTACCCTGTCCAATGTATATTAAGCATGTCACCAACAACATTTTATTAGATTACACATACTACACATTTAAAGCCTTAGAAAGCAATGTATAGGCTGAACACGTGAGCAGTATTTCAGCAAAGCTGAAATTTGTCATTCTTTTTTTGGTTATGTTAGCCTTCATCTCTGATCTCACAATTAATACGAGTCATCATCATTTTGTAATGATACTCTACCTTGTCAGTCGACATGCTTATATCCTCCAGCTTGTCAACAAATACACGTGTTCTACCACTGTCCATTAGGGGGTCTGAAAGTGCGGTTTGTATTTATGACAGTGGTGTAAAATTGACCTGCATTCCACAACTTTAGGGGGAGCTCAGTAGCAAAAAATACCCATTCTCACATAATGGGGCTTTAAGTAGCTTCCAACTGTGAATCAGGCAATTGGAAACTGTTCCGTACATTCTCTCGTTTTAGAGAGACCTGAAACTTGTAGAAATGCAGTGTCTTATATAGAAAACCAAGCCACCAAGGTGCCCTCACCCAAATGCGAACTGTTAAGCAAACATCTGTAAATGACTCTCTGTATTCTCACAGAAGTACGCATTTGCCTGTTGCATACCTGTATTGACATAGATATCAGAACGAGTCCTGCTGCCTGCATCTATAACTCATGTCCAAAAATGTACTCTCGTCAAACCGTTTTCCTTTCTGAACTAAAAACATGTTTCTGCAACAGAACACAAAAAAATCCCATCAAAGAATACCACGAGAGATGTTTTTGTGCTTAAATCTACTATGGTGACCACATCTCAGCCAATTATGAACTGTTAACACTTAACTTCAAACTGTGAACCAGAACTGTCAACCTGGTAAACAGAGATTCTCTCACTTAGAGAATCCACATCAGGCAGCCATGGCCTGTGCTCTTACCTAGAGTGAATATCCTGCCCTAGTCAACAGTGTCTTGTACAGGAAACAAAACGGAATTGAAAGATGTTTTTGTTGATGTCCACAAAGGTGCCCTTAGCCAATTGTAAACCGTTCATCAGACAACTGTACACTGTCCTGGTAAACAGTGATTCTCTCTGTTTCCGACGAGTTCACCTGAGGCACCCATGGGATGGTGTGTGTCCCTGCCTGTGTGCTCCTACCTAGAGCGAATATCCTGCCCTGGTAGACGGTGACGCCGTGGGCGCTGCGGCAGTGTCTCATGGACGCCACGGGTTCCCACGCGTCCCTCACCACGCTGTAGCGCTCCACGCTGCACAGCTGCGTCCGCCCGTCATAGCCCCCGATCGCATACAGGTAGGTGTCCACACACACCAGGCCTAAAAGAGGGGCAGGTTTGAGGTTACTGGGTTTAAGAGTGAAGACTTAAACAGAGATACTTTCTGTTTTTACAGAGGTCACTGCAGACACTCAGGAAAAGTCTCTGTTTTGAATTCTTTTTCATGTATTTGTTGAATTTTGAATTTTTTTAGTTTCTATCATTGTTTCTGAGTGCCCCTCAGCCAATCTATTATCCAGCAATAGCCCTGAATGTTACGGGCAAAATGTTCCAGCCATTCATGTCATTTAGATGATGAGTTATGAAGGGACTTTTTTTAACTGACAAGATCTGAGACACAACAATAGCTTAGAATATTTGGATGTGTTAGTAACCATCCTCATAATCACATGAACTTAAAACTCGAAACTTGTACTCACATGAAATCACATGTTTAAATCAGTCAAACCAAATGTAATCTTCTTATTGTTAACAAAACAACCAAAGTCTCTACAAGCTTTTCATAGCTTCAGAAAAAAAAAAAAAAAACAGCTACCCCTTCCATCATTTGACACATACATGAAAGTTTGAAAAGTTTCAACTAGATTCTCTGCAAGCTTTTGCGAGCTTGAAATAGACAAGAAGAGCGACACAGACTGCAGGCGAATCATTTCAAAAACATTAAACTCAGATGCCCAGTTACCTTGTCAGTAAGTCTGTGCCATGTAGGTCTGCGACTACAGAGGTTTAAGGTAATGAGGCACCTCAGTCATGCAAGGCCATACTCACCCAAGCCGCTCCGCACCGAGTGCATGGGGGACAACTGTTGCCAAGTGTTGGTGTCGGGGTGGTAGCGTTCCACAGTGTTCCAACGGTTCTCTCCGTCAAACCCCCCCACCACATATAGGGCCCCCCCACACGAGGCCACGCCGGCTCCCAGCCGCGCCACAGACATGGGGGCCACAAAAGTCCAGCGGTTGGTCTCAGGGTCATACCTGTCATAATGAGACAATGCACAGAGTACTGTCACCATCACCTTCCTCCAGATATATACTCCACTTACTGCTCTAAGTAGGTTCACAAGTGTTTTTGTCTTTAAAAGCCTCCTGAAAAACGTCAGCCTCTAATCTAAATCATGTTCCCGGCCCCCTATAAAGCACTGGGCCCTTCCAGCGACCCATCCCAACCATCTTGCTACACCCCTTGTTGTACTTTCTGATGGCCATTATGAAGAAGCAAGATCAGCAACTGCTGTGAGCAAGTACAATTTTAATCCAGCCAATCAAGAAACATCCGCAGACATGGACACTCTTGCCTTTCACTAACTTTGCATATGCACTGAACACTGAAGGCTAGGTTCTGTGATTGCTATGTCCAACAGAAACGCACCAAAAACAGTTATCATCACGTACAGCATTTCTGATCTTTCTTTTACACAGGTGATAGTTCAAATTCAAGATATTTCAGCAAATCCTTTAAAATACATTAAACACAATTCCAAAAAGAACAGAGGGGAAATCAAGAAACTGGCCTCCAAAGCATATGTTTCTCATCATCCTCCCATCAAGAGTAGGGAAAATGAACTTTTTATTGATAACCTTGTTCTAAGGCAACCCCTTTACTAGATAACAATCCCTCCATTCATTTGAATAAAGGCCCCTCTGTTCTTGAGAAAAAGCCTCCGTTACACAATCTTATTATGGTGCCCCAGGATTTACATGGACTTTGCATTTGATGCTGCCCTGAACACATAACCGCTGAAATCCTGGCAGTTGACCACAACTGAGCAAATTGTGACATTTAGTAAACCTATATCAGAAGGCACATAAGGACTTGTTCTCTGGGGAGTAATGGTAGACACAGTAGGCACATCTGCATGGCAAACTGCCAAGGATCGCCCACTGCTTAGCAAGTTAAATGGTTCTGAGTAGAAGTCATAAGCTTCAGGCGCTTTGTCGGTCACGATCAGGAAAGACAGTTGACTTGTTTCCTCTTTGAAAGCCACATGGTTTCCGTGATGACACGCAACTGTGTCAAAGTAGACCTTTGTGTCTTTTGTCACATCCATTACTGCACAACCTCTTCCAGTTTTTCCACCACGCCCTGTTTGTTTCAGTCAGTGTTAAAAATAGCCATTGTACCGCTGTGTTGAGACACACAATCCACAGGTGATCCCAGCTGTTTCATGACTTTTATAAACCAGAAGTAACCTAATGTCTGGCAACGCCTTAAATCAACATGGTGGTGCAGTATGATGTCACTGTATCACTAGTATCACTATTATGCATCCTTGAGTTGGGGCTTATTGCCGATCATCTGCTGGATCTCAACAGATGCAGATGTAACACTTATTTATCCAAGCGTGTACCTACCGTAATTTCCGGACTATTGAGCGCACCTGAATATAAGCCTCACCCACTGAATTTTTTAAAAATAATTATTTTTAACATAAATAAGCCGCACATGTCTATAAGCCGCAGGTGCCTACCGGTACATTGAAACAAATTAACTTTACACAGGCTAAAATGAATATCAAAAGTAATACAATAGTGATGCATATTATTAGTTTTGCCAGTTACGATAAGTGCACTGTTGCTTTAAGAGAGCACAGTTGCAAGAGTCAATCAGAAGCTAGAACGTTAGATTGAAGACAGTGAGATAGAAGAAAGACGCTAGTTTGAAACCAGTGAGCTAAAGAACTTGAAAAGACTGGATTTGTATTGTTGTAAACTGTTTTGAGTTGTGTTCTGTCTACGCCGGTAGACTGTGGTTATTTTGACATTAGTTAAGTTATTGAGATACTGATAAATCGCGTGGAGCTAAGCATCCATGCGGCTGCATCCATGCTAGCATCCTAGCTCCACAAAGCCACCGTAAACACAAAGCCACCGTATAGTCACAGGTATCATAATCCATAAATTAGCCGCGTCGTTGTTTAAGCCGCGAGGTTCAAAGCGTGGGAAAAAAGTAGCGGCTTATAGTCCGGAAATTACGGTACTCATGTACTAAGACTGGATTTAGTCAGACTTGTGTAGAATATTGCCCGCACTGTAAAAACATACCAAGATCTGTTGTTTTGGTAATCTTGTTATCTGTTACACCGGTGTCAAACTAGGAGTACACAGGTCACATAGACATCACCTCCCCAAACTAAAGGTAGATAATGTCAATGTGGCCTGTTTACTCCTATAAAGCAATACGATATAAAACAATACAACGCCATAAATAAAGCTGCTGAGATATTGCACTAACTGGATTGAATACCGGTATTGAATAGCAGTGGCCTTTTGTCTGAGGGGCAGTTGGAATTTAACAGTACTACATACACAGCCTACATTTCTAAACAGATTAGTGTTTCCCTTTGAACTGTCCACTGAGCAGTTAAAGCATTCTTAACGAGATTGACATTCCTAAGTGGTGTGTTTGGCCTTCACTGCTTTCAGCTTGACCGGGTTGTTTTGCCTCAACTGCTGTAGTTCTAAAAGAAGCCCATGTCTATATGTTGTATCCACTGAGCTGTACGTAACACTATCCAGACAACTTACTGCCGAAAAGGCAAAAGATCTTAAATACTAAATCCACTCCATAAGACAGTGTTGTGAAAGCACTGAGCCTCTGTTGTCTTGGCACCACTGGTAGAGAATCATGTGGGCATGAGAAAACAATAGCAGCATAATTCACCTCCGATTGCTCTCCCCTGACAGAATTATGAGTGCAACTGAGGGGACAAACAACCTTCTTTCTTTTTTCTTTTCTTCCAGGAACACCCTGACTCTGACGGTCAGGAACGGTATGCGGGTTGTGAAACTAAGCCACTCTCACCTCAGGCCTATTCTTGAAGTGTGACTGTGAGTGTATCTTCACGCTCCTCTGTATGGAGAGTGATCCGAGTCAAAACACTCACCAGAAGTGAAGACAGATGTCACGGTCTACGCTGTACTCTTAATGCCTTATCACGCCACACCACGAGGCCAGCCACAAGAAAGGAGTCATGTTCCGCCACTAAGTGAGAACTAAGTGAGATCTGTGTTACAACGAGGAGTTTGAATAGCAAGAAAGTGCATTTAGTAACACGCATATTCCGATGAATAAGACCTTTTGAGGAGTCAACAGATGAGCATGTTCAGTAAATCAAAGATTCAAGTCAGTAAGTGAGATCTGTGTCATGCTGAGAAGTTTGGATAGCACAAACGTATCGGCTATTAGTTCACTCTGTGTCATGGTAAGAAGTTTAAATAGCACGAACGTATAGGCTATTAGTTCATGCATTTTTTTGTTGAGGTGCTCTTTGGGAGGCATCAAATTAGCAAAGTAAAGTAAATCAACTAAAAGGTTCAAGTCAGTAGTCATAGGTATATTTAGCTATTTACAGTTGTTTTGACATAACTGATCTATATGCATAAATAAATGATGCTATTATAAGTCTCTTTAGAGCTGCGTCCCATTTCTATTGTGTTCTCTTTGAGATATCAGGGCAGCAAGTAAAGCAAACCAACTGAAGATTTGACTCAATGCTTATAAGCGTATTCTCGCAAAATTTTCAACTAACTGATTTATGTAGGCAGTTAAGACATAGCTCCTAACCTACAGTGTTGAGATGTCTGGATCCATGGGAACCCCTTTATGTAGGCAACTAAAACATAGCTCCTAACTTCTCTTTCAGATATCAGGGTAGCAACTGAAATGGCGACTCATTGGTCATACACACATTCTACAATTAACAATCATTTTCAAATTAATTTAAAATTCATATGGAGAAACACAGTGTGCCGTTAAAGCATAGCTCCTTACCTTTCTACTGTGCTGAGATGCTTGGATCCCTGTGAGCCTCCAACGGCGTACATGTTTCCGTCGATGACCCCGACTCCGACTCGGTTCCGCGGCGTGTTGAGCGAGGCGTGCTGGCTCCACTGGTTGGTCATGGGGTTGTAGCAGCACAGCGCGCCTGACTCTGTGTTGTTCTGCAGCGTCAGGTTCCTGCCGCCCACCGTGTAGAGGAGCCCGAACAGCACGCAGGCCCCTAGGCCGCTGCAGGGGGACGGCATCTCGGCCAGCCTGAGCCACGCGACTCGCCCAGGGTCGAACGCCTCCATGGAGGCCAGCGAGTGCTGCCGGTAGCCTCCGGCCACGTAGATGAACTGCGTGCCCCGCTGCGGCGCCGGGGGCAACGGTTTTCGCAGCGACATCTCCTGGAAGATCTTGGAGAGGAAGTCCTTGCAGGAGTTGGCCTTGCTGAGGATGGGGCAGTGCTGGAGCTGGCGCTTGAGGAACTTTGCCGGCAGCGCGTAGATGTGCACGGCCTTGAGCAGCGCGTGGAAGTACTGGGCCCGGTTCTCCACATCCCAGTGGACCCACTCGATGCAGGCCTCGTACACCTCCACCTCGCACAGCACCTTCAGGCTGTCCTGGCTGATCAGCTCCAGCAGCTGGCAGTGGCTCAAGCTGAAGAACTCCTCCGCTTTGGTGACCTGTGGGAGGGAGAGCAGCACACTTAGCAGAGCAGGCCACTGAGAGGAGAGGCTTTCTTCCAATGATCGTTCCAGTTCTCACAAACTTTCAGCACGGTCAGAGAACAGGGCACAATCAAGTCCACTAAAAAGCATGGACATCTTAAGCTCATTAAAAAAGTGAACCAGGCAGAAAGAACTACAACATGGAGCAGATTATGGAATACGGAACAGTTCTGGGTGGACCTGACCAATATTCTGTACACGACACATGCTCTTGCTCCAAAAAGCAGTTCCAGTGCAGAATCAGGCTCCAATTGGAATATATGGCACCTCCCATTTCGACAACTTTTGGTTTCAGTGAAACCACTACAGATGATCCAGAACGCGGCGGTGTGTCTGGTGTTCAACCAACCGAAGAGGGCACACGTCACCCAGCTACTCATTGAGCTTCACTGGCTGCCTGTAGCTGCTTGCATTAAGTTCAAGTCACTTATGCTTGCCTACAGAGTGATTGCTGGTTCTGCTCCCACCTACCCAAATGCTCTTGTAAGGGCAAATGTTACACCCAGGATGCTGCGCTCGTCCGTGTAGTGAGCGTCGTTTGGCACTGCCGTCTGTGCAAGTAAGGCAATCCAGACTATTCTCATTTGTAGTTCCACGTTGGTGGAACGAACTGCCTAGTACTACCAGGAGCAGGGGCGTCCCTCTCTACCTTCAAGAAGCTTTTGAAGACCCAACTCTTCCGAGAGCACCTCCCTTCCTAACTGGCACCTTGACTAGTGCTTAACTTGCACTTACAGCAGTTACATTCCTGCACTTCTTTTTCTTTTCTATGTCGTTTTTCTATTTCTTATGTAAAGTAGTATTTATTGCTCTTAGCTTAACTGTTCTCTCCCTTGTACGTCGCTTTGGACAAAAGCATATGCTAAATGACTAACTGTAAATGTAATGTAACAGAAGGGCATGATGTCATGCTGTCCAAGCTTTTTACAGTCATTAGGTAGAATGCTCTTGGATCATTCCATGTAGAATCCGCAAAATTCCCAGAAGATTTCCTTTCAGAATTAGAAACCTGTAGGTGAACACACCCGATATGACCCTCTGGTCAGTAAACAACTTGCTAGTGTCTAGTTGCCTCCACATCTACCAGTGCAACAGATATGCCACGATGTAAATTCAAGGTGTTAACAAATGTATGACACTTAAGACTATGAAATGCTCTTTAGTACTCAAGTCAAGTTATTTGCCCATCCATATTTCCTTCTCCACATCCACAATAGTTTTTTTTTCAAATGATCCAATTGTTTGGTGTGTGCTAATCAAATAGCATAGAATGTTCTGAACTACTTATCCGTGTACTTGAGTTGTTTGCTCACTGATATTTTCATAGTAATGTGTTCCAAAGACTTTTCTTTGATGCAAGAGGCACGTCACTCCTCCGCAACTTTTTCTCAAGATAAGACTTGGTCTGTATTCAGTACATGAGATGAAAAAAAGAGCTATGATGTCTACGCTCAGACAATAATGTACTTTTGCCAGGGAACGTTCTGTCACAAATGTGTGTCTTACATATGGGTCAATATCATGTATTATTGACTTAACCAGCCTTGGCAGATGAGCACGTTGCTTTGTTGGTGGTTAATGATTAATGACCTATGACCTGCTCAGAGCATGAGTACACACACACACACACACACACAGATGCCTACCTCGCTGAAGTGTGTGTTGATATACTCGCGGCAGTGCTTGTGCAGGTCCGTGCAGCCGATCTCCTCTGCAAAGCGGGCGATGCCGATGACGTTAGATGACTCGAGGTTCTTGACCAGAAAGTCGCAGCAGGCTTTGGCCACATCCTCCATCTGGTAGCGCATGGCAGCCAGAAGCATGTGCAGCACGCACTTCTCGCCCACGGTGATGCGCGAGGTGTAGGCAAAGTCGATCAGCCGGCCCACCACCTGTGGACACACGTCCCTCAGGGTCACCTCCGATGCGTGGCACTCCCTAAAGTTGCTGGTGAACATGGCTTTGAAGTAGGGGCTGCAGGAAGCCAGTACTAGTTTATGCACCTGGAAAAGAGAAATGGCCTCATGAGGATAGACACACAAGAGCACATATAAGAGCACCTTAAGAGCACATACAAGTCTGGATTCATTTCCACACCTCCACGTCCAGAACTGGTAATGAATGAAAATGGTAAGGGAAAAGATATCTGTCTCTGGCAAAGCTGCATCCATCGGCTTAAGATCTATCTAGAAAAGTACAGTAGCACGACCATGTTAACATTATCACCCCTACTTTGAGCTACACCATCACAATGCATTGGATTAGAAATGCCATATTCTGGTAACAGCAAGTTACAGCAAGGAGGGCATGGGTTGAGGGAAAACAACTACTGGCCAAATTATACGTACGGCAATGCTTTTACAGTTTAGTGGCCTGTAACTAACCTGTTTGGTGATGAGTTTATAGCCTACTTTGTACTTTATGTAATATTGTCAGGGTTTCGCATTTAGCCTATATGTCAGAAGGGATAGTAAGCCAAATGATTAATACAACAGACATGTGCCTAACATGAACTGATCCAAAGAATGGAACAATACATAGCCAATCATAAAACTTTGATCCAGCCAGATTTGATCAGTTTTAAACAAGAGCTCTGATCAAATAAAAGATTTGCAACAGCTAATGGGCATCTTTTTAAATTTCTTAGAATTCTAAGAATGCTATTTATTTTTTGCACCGAGGTGTTGGGACAGAGGGTGGCGGGTGCCATTTTTTCTCATCGTAAAAAGGGGGCCTGCAAAGAAAAGTTTGGGAACCACTGATCTAGGCAACAAGTCTGGCCAACAAGTATCAGGTAACAAAAGAAGAGCTGTTAGGTCATAACATTAATTTTTGATGAACTAAAGTCTTAAAATGCACATACAAAAGTGTGAATAATTCTACCGCTGTCTAGTTTGTTTGATTCAGATCTTTATTTGTTTGCAGTAAATTATCAAGTCATTCCACACTGCATAACTCCACTTAACATTTATGAGTTTCATATGTCTTCAAGGCTCATTGTCCCTACCTTGAAATCCACCACTTTATCCTTGTAGGTCACATGAAGAACCAAGTCACACAGCATGTCATGTCTGCGAAACTCATCCATCATCTGCATGGCTCTGGCTGGGTGGCTCTCTATGGTGTAATCCAGATAGCCAAGGCCCTTCATAGAGGGCACGGCGATGGCTGAGAAATCCTCATCTTTCGTGGGCCTCTTCTTCCTTGGGCATATCATTCTCAGTGCATATGTGTGTTCTCAACTTCTTCCTAAATACTTCAGATGGTTTGAGGAAGAGAAGTGTTTGTGGTGAACAGCCTCTACCTCCAGCTGAAGGTAAGAGACGTAAGACAATGTGTCGCTAAAATGGAAGCCATGCCTCTCACGGTTGCTCAGAAGTCCAGCATGGCAGGAAGACTCGCTGGATCACTGATCCATCAGGAAGACATTCATAATAAACCCAACGTTTACGTCACAGATCACTCATCCTCTATCTCTGTGGTGGAAATGAGAGCTGCTCCTCATTTCCTTGTCAATGCAGGTATTGGTGAGAGACTTTGCCAAAAAAAAAAGTGTGGGTGTGTGTGTGTGGGTGTAAAAGAGGGGAAGTCCTTTTCCTGAAGGTAGTTTAAAACTGCACCCCGCTCTTCAGGATGTGTCCGTGCTTTTCATGTAGAGTGAGGGGGGGGGGGGGGGGGCGTGTCCCGCTGGCACTTACGGGCAGTCTGTCATCTTTTCCACATCCGTCAGAAGGTTATCTACAAAACATTGAGAAACGTCAGAGATAATGATAACAGAGCGGCTTATCTCGCCCTCAGACACTGCAAGTTCATATTCTACCTTGTGTCAATCAGTGCAAGTGAGTGTTCTATGCCTGCCAGTACATCTGCTTTCCCATCAAGCTGTCCTCGCCCACACCTACCCTGGACTGAGGAGTCAGAAAAGGAGTGCAATAAGAAATGCAATAGCAACAGCACAGATTTCCATGACTAAGGGAGTACAGCTGTACTTAGTTGTGAGTGTATAACCAATTCAAGTTGTACTCTTTCACTTCTTCACGGTAACTATAGCAGTAACAGGGTGGCATTTTACAACACCACACACACACACACACACACACACACACACACACGGAATGTTCCCTCTTATTTATGAAATTCATTACACGCCTATAGCTTGTTTGTTGCTTAACTACGACTGACCCGAGAGCCTGGACGTTGCTTGTGTTACATAATGCAATGTGCAGCACTACAGTTACAGTAACCCCCCCCCCCCCCACGCCACAATCACAAGACACTGAACTGCCACTTCCTCTATCAGAGACCCTTTCAGTAGGGCCCTCGGGCCTTCTCATAATGGTGCATTGTTTTGAGCATCCATCCTTCATAAACTTACTCGATAATGTGGGCTTCAATGGTTATACGAACATTAGCATTAGCCTAACTCTGCACTGGGGGATTCTCACTATGAATATCATGAAATAGAAATGAAACTATGTGTGGCCATAGCTGAGAGTGAAGTGCAAATGCTGAATTAACTTTTAAACTTCACCCCTGCAGCAAATGATAGAGGTAGCAAAGGTCAGGGAAACTGCTGATGACCCCAAATAACTTAACTTGGCTGTTCAGTCGGAAATTTGTCAGGTCGCTTGTGGTGTATGGCATCGTTGCACATGACGATCTTTATCAGTAAACGGAATAAGCCATTGTATGTTGACAGTCAAATTTCCCACAGCGATGGCCAGGGTGGGACATAAATTGGTTGACACACAGTCATGAAAAAAGGGCGGCGACAGATGGATCACTTTTAACAGGGCTGTGATACATACCATGCAATTTAACTCACATCATGGAGTAAGAAAGAACAAGAGAGCTTGAGGAAAACAACTGCAGGATTAACTGCATAACTGAATGACGAAGTGCTATGCAGTGTGCATCAAAATTGGCAGTAATGATCATATCGATATATCAGTGCATTAAAAAATACTCACCAAATTCCAATTCAGAGCAACACATATATGAACAAATCCATGTCAGTCCACATCCATTTCTAAAGCAGTCCCTCTGTACAAGTCAAAGGCTACACAAATCTGACAGATTTAACTCTAACCCTTTCAATCGCTACAGAAGTTTCCTTATCTCACCTGTAGACGGTGTTCTTTCCAGAACTGTCCGAAATAGTATAGGCAACTTCTCTCGACGGGAATTGTACAGATTACTGGGATTATTTTGTCGAAGAAGCCTAGACTGCTCAAACTATACGTTCCCACACAAAAACCTACGTGACTTCCACAAAATTGTCTGTTCTGGGCGTCCGTTAAGCAGAAGGAGAAGTTAAGGACTTAGCATCAAGGCAGAGATTTTACATGGGCGGCGCCTATATAAAACGTTTGATCAAGTCCCCTCGGCTTCCATCTGTCATCTAAATATGAAGTATGCGCGCGCAGCGTTCGTGCGATTTCAACATCAGCATGACTCTGCAAGTTGGTGTTTTGCTCCCGCTATGGAGCTATCCAGGCGCCCGAGGCAATAACAAACGAACCGAAAGTAGCTATGAAAGGTGCGGGTTTCTGCGAGTTATTTCAGATAAATAGGACTGCCGTTCAGAGCTCACCCAAACAGACGCCCACGCACAGGAAACGACTAGCAGCTATAGCTGAAACTGTATGACTGCTTAACCGAGTTCAGTGACTATGAGTCAGTGTCAGGGTTAGACTACATGCTGTTACAATGAATCACAATTTGGAGGATATGGTTAATACGTGTTTATATTGTGAATAAACTATTTAAAAAATAAACAATAAAGCAATTGAAAGGGCAATGGCCTTGGGTTGCTTGAAGTTTTCAGACAAATCTTTCTCACTGTTAGGCACCTGACACGTGTGTACAGTTTAAATCAAGACGTTATGGAGTTGTTCCAGTAGGCTACAATTTGTTTCTGTGAAATGATAAAAAAATTTCTAAATGTTTCAGCCTAACAAGTCAGTGTATTAAAATATACATTTTCTCATAATAATAGTCTATTGATTGGAAGAAGAATAGTTTGAAGATAACTGTGTGCAAGTGACCACCTAGTTCAAGAGGCTAAGGTAGGGATAAATTCCTTGAACTCTGCCTTGTCATGTTCTTGAGGAAGTAGTTAGACTATAGGGACAGCTCAACAGGTTGACTTGTGTTTGCCTTAATGACAGGTCTGTCTCCTACATCAGGAAACAAACATGAATAAGTTCTCATGCACAAGGTTCCTGTTTTTCTTGTGCATTCATACAAATAAATGTATTTTCTGTCGAGCACAACTGGTTGTTCTGAAAGTTAAATTGTGGAAGATTCTGTTTTTTAGAAACTAAAATTACCTCCACTAATTGATAGCTGCCAATATCTAACTTAGTATTGAAATAATTTATAAATGTTTTTATTCTCCAACTTTAAACAGTAGCCTACCATTAATAAATAGTATGCATATAAACTGTCATGATTGTCGTAAAAACATACGTTAAAGAAAATGTATATATTAAAATATTTCAATTAAATAAATGTATTTATCCTTCTCTAATAAAACTATAGATTACTATTACTTCATTAGTGTAATGGAGCGTATAGTGTAGTGTAGTGTAGTGTAGTGTGGTGTGTGTGTGCATGCGTGCATGTGTGTGTGTGTATTCTGTGCTATAATCTGAAAGTTTTGTACATGATTAATGCATATGCCTTTAAATTCCAACCTAGGACAAAGTTCACATTATTTAAGATGTATGCAGAACAATGTCAAACCAGTAATGGCATTACAAAGCAGCACATGACGTGTGAACCTTATCTTCAGGCAGTGTTACTGGCAGTAGTTTACTTCTGAGGAATAATGACAAGGCATCTTCATGACACAGCAAGACTGAAAAATACAGCAGCTGAGCCTGGAGCAAACCAGGCTATGGTATGGTTCAGATCAATGGGTTCCTTGCAGTTTCAATTATGCAGATCAGATGTATAAGGCTGAGTGTCCGTATAGCGCTTTTATTCTGAGCACCTGCGTCTTTTTTCAATTTTCCCAATGAGGAAAAGGGGCTGCACCCCTTTTTTTCAGAGCGCTACACCTTTTTGGTGCGGCGGCTCGCTCACTCACAGTAGCCTACCATTTCTTACTAAATTGTGTACGCATAAAAACTGTAATGATTGTCTTAAAAACATACGTTAATGAATGTATTCAAATATTTCAATTAAATAAATGTATTTATCCTTCTCTAATAAAACTATTGATTACTATTACTTGATTATTGTAATGGAGCGTGTGTGTGTGTGTATTCTGTGCTATAATCTGTAAATAAGTTTTGTACATGATTAATGCATATGCATTTAAATTCCAACCTACGTCAAAGTTCACACATTATTTAAGATGTATGCAGAACAATGTCAAGCCACAAAGCAGCACATGATTAGCCTAACAATTCCTTGTAAACAATGGCTATACGTGTGAACCTTATCTTCAGGCAGTGTTACTGGCAGTAGTTTATTTCTGAGGAATAATGACAAGGCATCATCATGACACAGCAAGACTGGACAATAGGCCTTCTCATTCCTCATACAGCAGCTGAACCTGGAGCAAACCAGGCCATGGTATGGTTCAGATCAATGGGTTCTTTGCAGTTTCAATTATGCAATCACAAATGAGCGGGTTCAACCTTTTTTTTCTGAAAATTTTGTACATGATTAATGCATATGCCTTTAAATTCCAACCTAGGACAAAGTTCACATTATTTAAGATGTATGCAGAACAATGTCAAACCAGTAATGGCAGTTACTTTTACCTTCTTTTGGAGAGTCGAGGTCTTACATGGGGTGTCAAACCACCCTGAAAGTTGCACCATGGTTCTGAGACAATGTGTGTCTGGGGACTGTAGCTCTACAATAGTCTTGGGCAGACGTTCCACAAGGCTGAGTGTCCGTATAGCACTTTTATTCTGAGCGCTGCGTCTTTTTCAATTGTTCCCAATGAGGAAAAGGGGCTGCACCCTTTTTTTCAGAGCGCTACGCCTATTTGGTGCAGCAGCTCACTCACTAAACTTTTCCGAACGGCGCAGGGGTAGTCGCTCCCAACCACCCTGCCAGCGCGTTTCTGCCAGAGAAAAACGCAACATGGAGATACGCCCTAAAGATAAAGTATAAATATAAATATGGCTCTTTGTCTCTCCTTGTTCGATACAGTGCAAACACATCCTCTGTATGCCCGGCCCGCTGATTTCAAATAATGTAATCAAAGTCAAACTGTAAGATAGTGTGCAGCATATTTTATGTTTTATGTGAAGAGGAAATGTTTAAACATTTTGCAACCGTCTTACTCAAAGCATTCAATATGCATCTTTCAGAGGATTCCTGAAATAAATACAGTAGTCTTTATTGCATTTAAGTTTGCAATATCAAACAAGACTTCTGCTACAGATACTCCTGATTGAATCAGGATCCTTAGCTACATGAATACATTTCCATCATAAGGAGACAACTTTCATTGTCTTTTGTATTAAATATTACTCTTAATAGTCTGTTCCTTACTTGAAATCAGCAACATCAGCAATAATTTATGTAAGGTGGTTTAAACAATATAGTACACAAAGTGCTTCATATAAAGTAACAACAAACAGTATCAGACAAGATTAGAAGTAATAAATCTAACAAATAAACAAAGAAATAAACAAATATCAGCAGGGTTAAAAAAAATATATCACCCAGGCCACTGATGTACATGCAGACATGTTGAGGACACGTGCAAGCACTGCCCTCTACTGGTTTGTGTGGAGAATCAAAGTGCCCAATCAACAGGACAGGACAGAGCAGGACCGTGTGTGTGTGTGTGTGTGTGTGTGTGTGTGTGTGTGTGTGTGTGTGTGTGTGTGTGTGTGTGTATGTGTGTGTGTGTGAGTGTGTGTGTGTGTGTGAGAGAGAGAGAGACAGACAGAGAAAGAGAGAGTGTGTGTGTGTGTTTGTGTGTCCATAAACACAAATGTGAGTTTATTTTCCATGCAAGCATTACTGTGTTTCTTAATGTATTTTTCTGTTAAAAAACACCAGCCAATATAAGGTGTGAAAGTGCAGGAGTGTTGTGAAAGGGGCAGTGAAATAGAGCCTGAGCGTGTGTGTGCATGTGTGTGTGTGCGCGTGTGTGCATCTGTGAGAGTGAGTGTGTGTGAAAGAGCGACAAAGTGAAGTGTGTGAATGATAGAGAAAGTTGAGTGTGTATATGTGTGTCAGCGAGAGTGTGTGTGAGAGGCAGAGAAAGTAAGGGAGTGAGAGAAAGTTGAGTATGTATGTGTGTGTCAGCAAGGGAGTGTGTGTGTGTGTGTGTGTGTGTGTGTGTGTGTGTGTGTGTGTGTGTGTGTGTGTGTGTGTGTGTGTGTGTGTGTGTGTGTGTGTGTGTGTGTGTGTGTGAGTGTGTGAGTGAGTGTGTGAATTGGACTACCTCATCCACAGTCTTGAAAGTTTGTGAGGTAGTGTGCTCTCATCAGGTATAGGTATATTCCTATCAAATGACACAATTGTGTGCAAATGCAGTAGGCTACTGGCTTGTTTCCTGTGGACATAGGAGGCCTGTGCAAGAGTTGGTTGTCTCAAAAGCCTTGACCATGAACCTAAAGCCTATAACTTATTGTGCACTAACTGGACCAAGGACCGCCTAACCTTTATAGAAGGGGTCTGTTGATTGACATGCAAGATGACCAACCACTGACAGCATTTCTTATTCCCCAAAGACATTTCTCAAAATCAGCAATACCAACTTTTAATGTATTGCTGGTGCAGTATGACTTATATAGCATATACAAGATTGTTTTCCTTACTTACTGCAAAAAAAACTGATTGTGGATGTCTTCAAGAAGTATCCACACCCCACTATGATTGCCACACAAGTGGAGTTGCAATGTGGGCTGGATTCATCCTGATAGTCAAAGGTCTGACTTTTGAGGCTACAGTTTATACTCTTGCATAGACCAACTGTGTTATTAACACAGTAAGCCATCCAAATAGCCTGCTGAATGAGCGCATTATGTAAAACTCCTGACTGCTTTTCAATGAACAAATCCCTTAATAATGAAGACCATATCTAATTAAGTTACACTGAAAAATGATTATTTATTTAAAAAAATAGGTCTAAAAAGTTACAATTTAAAAATCCTGAAGTGAATAAGGTCAAATGGAGAGCTGTCTGAAATGTAGATTTTTACCTCATAATGCAGTCCCACCAGGATCTTGCAAGAGTTTGTTGTGATTGTTGTGGCCAAAAGTGACTGAATTTGCTGTGGGAATTGTCAAAAATTGCATTTAAAGTAGCTCTGATTTTGATGTTTTATTTATCTTTTTATTTCCAGCAGAAAATCCTAAAAATTGTGGTCCCACCAGAATCTTGAGAGGGTTTGTTGAGATTAATGCGTCCAAAAGTGACTGAATTTTCGGTGGGGATTTTGAACAACGACAGTGATTTTGAATTAAATAAAAACTCTTTGATCTCTTTGTTCGCTGTATAACACTTTATGAAACAGACGTAGGCAGCAACCGGGATGGAGACACTCTTAGACCCATATGCACAGAGTAGCCATTTTGACCTGTAAGATGAGAGCACCCGCTGCAAGAAAACTCTAACCCCTCCTTTTAGCCATTTCTTGTTTGATTGTTGATGCTCTGCAACAACACATTGAATCCAGATGGAGGGGGAAGAGAGGGTAGTGGTGGTGGTGGGGGTGGTTGGCGGTGGGGGGTGGGTGAAGTTAACTACTGCAGGTCCTACAGGAATATTGGCTACACATTTGAGAAATCCTACCATCACTGCGCACATGGTTGATATACATCTGTCCCGCATTATTGGAGAGAAATGCCAAAGGTGCTTCGCTGACTTTAGAAAGTATGTGAGGGGGGGATCCCTCACAAATTAGAATCTGATTTCTGTTCCATGTACAACTCTCTTAATTTGAATGTGCTTCCCCTTTTTTCCTCAGTAGTGCTTTGGTATACACTGAGTTCAACATGCATTAGAAGCCGGAGAACATTCAAACATGTCATGAAAGGCAATGACCTCTCTTCAAACAAACATTTCCCCCCAATCAGGGGAAAGTCTACCACTGGGGTCTGTGGCCTGTCTCTTCACATAACGAGGAAACATCTTGATTTAGGTTGATTTCACTCTTGATTTTCCCAGAACTGATAGTCATTATGAGTCTCCCTTTCTTTCTTTTTTTCTTTTCCCCTTCCTTCCTTTCTTTTTTCTTTCCTTCTTTCTTTCTTTCTTTTTTTTGTTTTTGGGGAAACACCTCCTGGGTCCTGGCTGCTATGTGATGTTAGCATGTATGTGTAGGCGTACCGGGTGATCCAGGGTGATCATCATGACAATGCAACGTGACAGATTCAGGGGATTATCAGAGAGGCTGCACACGGGGCTAACCCCAGGCCTTTCACACTCTTCTCCAGAGTCAAGAGCAGGCTGTGGTGCAAGGCAGAATTCCCTCCTGAAATCTTTATGGTTGTGTAATTTGTTCCACATGCCAGCCCTCATCTACTAAATCACTAGATCATCAATTCCTTCTCGTGTCGTTATGTCCTGTTTGGCTGTCTTATGGGAAGATGAAGCTCTTTCTGAACATATTCACCCATAGTCAGCTTTAATTCAGACATATGACTTCCCACTACCTTTTTGCCTGTTCTGGCAGGACATATGTTAACCTATCCTGCTTGACCACGTTATCCAGACAGGGTCTTTCATTACTCTTGTCTTGGAAAGCTGTTTTTTCTGACTTATTGCCGTCCTCGGGTTCAGTGAAGGCTGATCTGTGGAGTAGGCCGAAGTGTAACATGATTGTGATCAGTAGTGCTTTACTCAGTGGCCACAACATTGCACATTCATCTTCATGACCTGTCTTTCTAGCTGTCAAAAGGCTATAGACAATGAATCTTGTCTTGGTGTTCATTAAATTAAGAAAGTAGAATTTACATTGAAAATAGGCCTATGGCAAAAAGAATGGAATGGTTGATTCAATCCTGGGGGTGAAAAGGTACATTAAAGTTTTAAATACTGGCCAAGTTAATGTCTGCACTGGCCAGTGATTGTAAAAAAAAAAATATGAATGAATGAAGAGAAAAAAGCTCTCTGTCCGGTTTTATGAAAGATGCTTTGTGTCCACAATGCCAAAATTAGTCATGCGAATCTATGATAACGGGAAAGGGGCGAGCGGTAGTAAGTGAGTCTATAGTCATCCCACTTACGGGACAAACTCGCCACGAGACTGGCCGTAATCGCCACCAGAACAAAAGCTGGTTCACTTGAATTGATAAAGAGTAGCATTGTGGCATTGTGAATTTAGACATACTGGCTGTCATGATTATTGTATTTACAAGCACTTTCTCGTTAGGCAAATGTGACTCACTAGCCCATTCCGCACCTCAGACATGCCCCGAGTGCTCTTCGTCAAACATTAGTCACGGCAATTACAAAGGCACGGGCAGGAAAGAAGGGATGTTTTGTTATTCTGTCCTGTTCGAAAATTACCAAATATGGTCTCCCGCTACTTTCTTGTTCCATTCTGAAAAGCGATCAACTAGTCAAGGCCCAGTTGGTAAAAACTGCTGTAGCCTAGTCGACCCAACGCTATGACCTATCTGTAGGTTATCTCACCGTTCCACAAACATTGTTGCGCCAAGGCGAATATGCCGTAGCCTATAGACTAGCTTCTCTTGTCCATGTTGCCTCTGTGGTCTACATTGAGTAGGCCTATAAAGGCCTTAATGAGGGGTTTGCCCATGAACCGTTCATAATAGCAAATACAAAAATGGACACGGATTGGCTGTGCAAATCTTTACAGGTAGACATACGACCAAAACTTTGGAAAAAAATGACAACAGCTGTAGGTCTTTTTTGTGGGTACTGATTTGTTTTACATAGCCTATGCCGTAGAGGGCTTGCTGTACACATACATCGTTTTGTAATAGCTGTCAAAGGCTGACGGCACACAGGTGACCTAATCCTCCAGTATTACTATTCATGAGTCAACCAAGAAGAACGCGAGCAAATGTCGGAGTGTGCAGCGTACGCCGTAATGGGAGAAAGGAATGAGACAACGAAAAGACGGAAAGGAACGAAAGAGGCAAAAATGACTTAGTGACTGTGTGGGAAGACAGGGGAGGAGCTTACAAAGTATAAACTTGAATGTGTTCTAGCAGTTCACCGTGGTAAACTATGACAAAACTGGACATAAGGACATTACACATCACAAGTTTACCTAGACGTAGACAAGTAAGTTTTCCAACTGTAGATATGTTTGAAATTGGGACTGCTTGTTAACATCCACAAAGCCGCCTGCTTGGATACGATAGCCAAACCAACTAAGGACAGGCTCCCACATCAAGAGTTCTGGATCTGGTGTCGTCGGACTGCATGCGTGTGTGAAATATTTACGCCAAGAATAAGAAGATATTTCGTTTTGTTGTACGGAGAGAAAACGAACATTCCTTGAAATATGATCACGTTATTGTTTCTCATATTGACTGCCCCTGGTGTGCTGTCTTCCTCGACCCGTAAGTACAGGAGTTGCATGTGATACGCGTAGGTTACAACCAACTAATCACTGCATGGCTGTATATGCCCTAGTTCTTGACGCATCCAGTGATGTTTAACCAATTGGCCTACCGTGACAGAACCAGGTGAGACCAGCCTTCCGTGAAACACATAGACTAAAATAAATCGCTGGATGAAAAATTGTCAGTTGATAAATGGTCAGTTTCACTTGTGAAATTGTAGCTACAAATCTCATCCGTCTGAAACATTTAACAAGTAAACATTAGTTAATTCCTTGCCAGGAGGTTATAAACAATTACCAGACCAACGTTCTTTGTTAAACAATATGAAGTATGTTTTTTTTTGTTTTTTTGCATAAATGTATATTATTAATATTATTATCTCACAGGGGCTAGAATTTCAACAGGTCAGGCCATAATTCATTTAACACATGGAGTGTGGTACTTTATGAGCCGCAACAAAACAGTTACTTCATTTCCCCGCGCGTTTTAGAGTGTTTTCCCATTCCTCAGTTTTACCTTTGTCTGACTAATCAGTTAATGTCGACCACATATAGGCTTACAAGCTGCCTGCACAGTTCAAAGGCTGTTCACTTTAGTCTTATTGTCTTTTTACCTATGCCTCATCTTGCTTTGACAGCAAGGTTTAGTCATATAAGTGAGTAGCCTGTATTATCAGTACTTTCTGCACATTTCTGCAAAGCCATGCTGAAAATGTTTCAGTAGTTTTGCTTTTGCAGTTGCAAAATGTTTAATTACTCCAATTAAACCAAACAAGCTACACTATAATAATTTAACAAATTAAGTTAAAAAAAACTTTAAACCCCCTGATACATTAAATTATAGAATTAAATAATTTGGTAGAATGAATTAATTACTTGAAAGCCTGTTTGATTCACATGGATGTAATTGTGTGAATCTGTATACATGAATGTCAATATGTAAAAGCGCTTTCACCCTTTCCCTGTAAGATCACTGAAGGCAAGCGTATTGTATTTTAAAAGCACACTCACGCAGCTGGATCCGAGCCCTGCTGGGCCCTGAGCAGAACATAAACAGAGTGCAGGAGAGTAACACCGAGACATTAGCAGGCTTTCATGTAACCTTGCCGAATGACAACACAGAGAAGACCGTCACAAAACAGCCTCCCATTTTTCATCATCACAGTGGGAGCGGGCTGATCCTTGGGATTAACGGCGAGGCGCTGTATATTTGCCTTGGTTTAGAGTGTTGCCTCCGTGATCACAGGGCTTTGGGCTTACCTCACGAGACTTTCTAAAAACAAATGATATTTCACAGCCCATTTCCTATGCAGACAGTTAAAATAAATAGAGATAATTGCCACTATCATTAAAATGTTTAGAGGAAAAGGCTTGTTTTGTGTCAGGTCCAGATTTTTCCTTCCCCCTATGAGCCTTTGGTGTGACGCTGTCATGCTTAAAGGTGATTTAACTGAAATTCAGTGGCCAAGCATAACCTCCTTGTAATGAAAAGTGTAGCATGTGTATAGGAAACGCTCAGCTTAAGTAACAATCCCATTACACTGATCTCTGAGGTATATAACTTATTTTCATTTTCTATACTCGAAGCTAAAGGCCTGAACCTCAGTCGGGTTAGATTTCCGAAATGAATAAATGTCCTCATCATTCTTCATACGCATGGAATGGTTACTTAATGATTTAAGTTGCAATTTGAATAGCACTTAGAGAGTTTGGCAGTTAGAGTTAAGTCATCTCTTTTATGTAAGAAAGCTATTTTTTCAGAAATTCAGATCTTATTCAGCACCCTTCAACTCTCCTCACTTAGAGTGCTTTTGTGTGATTGTTTGTTTGTTAGGTTTTTTTTGTGGTTCATTAGTATTTCATCCTGTCCATCTCCTCTCTCCCTTTCCCAGAGCTGGCTGGCATCTACCCCCAAGACCCGGCTGTGCAGATCGGCACCAGCCTGACGGCCACCTGCTCGGTCAGCTCGGAGCTGGGCCTGCATGCCAGCTCACTCTTCTGGACGCTGAACGGCAAGCGTTTGCCCAGCAGCTCCTACACGGTCCTCAGTGCCACGGCCCTTCGCGTCACCATCCCCCCGCTGCCCGGGTCGCGCCAGCGCTCCGGGGACAACTTGGTGTGCCACAACAGCGGCGGTCACGTCCTCGCCGGCACCTGCCTCTACGTCGGCAGTAAGTCCCTGCGGGGGGGAGACAGAGTGACAGACAAACAGACAGATAAGAGGGAGAGAGAGAGCGAGAAACATACAGAAAGAGAGGTAGAGAGAGAGAGAATTCTTTGAAATGGTCATGCCAGTAAAGGTTATTTGAATTTGAAGTTGAGAGCGAGAGAGAGAGAGAGAGAGACAGACAGAGAGAGAGAGAGGGACGGAGAAAACGAGAGGGAGAGAAAGAGACGGAGAGTAAGAGAGGGAGGCAGTGTCTGTTGAGTTGAAAGCAGCAGATGGGACAGGGAGTTCAGAGCTCACAGCATTTAAATTTGACCTCCTGGTCTGTTGAGTTGTTGCAGTTGTTGCAGTATTTAATATATTTTTTTTTCTGAACAATGAACTCATACTTATATAAGCCCCTTAAGATAGCTGTATGTTCTGGTGGCTTACTTTAAGCCCCTGTGTGGTCCATTATACTCCATCCTCACTCCTAAACTTTCACTCGCCCTTACTTTCTCTCTCACACAGACACACACACACACACACACTCCCTGACACACATACACACACACACACACACACACACACACACACACACACACACACCCACACACACACACACACACACACACACACACACACACAATCCCTTGCTGACACACACATACATACTCAACTTTCTCCCACTCCCTTACTTTCTCTGCCTCTCACACACACTCTCGCTGACACACATATACACACTCAACTTTCTCTATCATTCACACACTTCACTTTGTCGCTCTCTCACACACACTCCCTCTCACAGATGCACACACGCGCACACACACACATGCACACACACGCTCAGGCTCTATTTCACTGCCCCTTTCACAACGCTCCTGCACTTTCACACCTTATATTGGCTGGTGTTTTTTAACAGAAAAATACATTGCACTTTTGAAGAAACACAGTAATGCTTGCATGGAAAATAAACTGACATTTGTGTTTATGGACACACAAACACACACACACACTCTCTCTTTCTCTGTCTGTCTCTCTCTCTCTCAAACACACACACACACTCACACACACACATACACACACACACACACACACATACACACACACACACACACACACACACACACACACATACTCACTCACACACACACACAAGAACAGAACACGCTATGTGTGAATGAAAGGAGAACTCTTTTTTTTTTTTACACAACTTTTATGTCAAGAAGATGAGCCTGTCTGAAACGTTGCGTTCATCCAAGCTAAGCCTCAGCTTCCTCTGAAGTCAGGCCTGCGCGTCACAGTCGGCCATAATCGCACGCCGACACTTACTCTCCCCTCGCCGCCTTTTGTTCGGAGTTGAATGGAATCTTGGCAAGAGTCCTGAAGTTAAACGAGGAGGACAGCTGAAAGCGCTCATCCGTTGTTGAAGACGTGAAAGCCCCGCCGCTGTTTCTCCTGCACAGTGGGACAGCGAAGGGTTTTTTGTCGGCACCTTCACGATCATTTTCACATCTGTTGCTTTGACTTTGTTTACGCGCAGGTTTTTATGATGTGTTTTACTGCCTTTTGCTGACTTTTAACACCAGTCAACTGAATTGTCTGTAATTTTTTTTTTGTGTGTGTGTTTTCCTCTGCCTACCCCCTGGTCCCTCTGTCTGTTTCCAGTGCCTCCAGTGAAGCCAATCAACCTCACCTGCTGGTCCAGGAACACCAAGGACCTGACGTGCCAGTGGGCTCCGGGGGGACAAGGCGAGACCTTCATCAGAACCAAATACACCCTCAAGTACAAGCTGAGGTGAGCCAGCTGCCCCCTACCCCCTTCCCTTCCTCACAGTGTACATGCTTGAGGATGCAGTCTGAGATTCGGGCGGAAGGTTGTTGATATTTGAGTTCATCAGCCGATCAAAATACAACCTCCCTTCCTTGCTTGTTCCTTTTGTGATATTCAGCGAATTACTTCTCACGGTCCTCTATTTGTCCGGTTTTGGGCCGAGCCATGCACTATTCCAGCCAATCAATACGTCGCTTCAGGAGCATGGAAAACAGGGGGTAAAGTTTGATTGGCTGTCAAGCTTAAATATCAACAACCTTTCGTCCAGATTCTACCTCTAACAGCTTCACAGCATATTATCCATGCTTTGATGAGGCACTCTCTTGAAGTGCTGCCAGTTGACCAAGGGTCTGATTTATCCAAGTCATTTAGGCATGTAAAATGTCTAAGCCTGTGTAAAACCTGTAAGTAACCTGAGTTTTCACGCTGGTCGAGGATTGGTCGAGGATTTAGACAATCACATTTGTAATTTGAAAACCTTAAGCACATGTTAGGATTTCTTCATGCTCTCTATGAAATTGTATATAAAAACATAACCATTCAATTAAGCTTTATTTTGCTGTATGCCTGAGGAAAAGTCCTTGTTTCCATTTTGCTTGAAAAAGTTAATAGGAAAAGATGACGCTCAAAGGCTTTCGGTTCCAGAAACACACACTCTCTGTCCCCCCACCCCACCCCCTTTTTCTCTCTTTCTCTCTCCCCCCTGCTCTCCCTTTCTCCCTCTCTGAATCTCATGTATCTCTTTGTCTTTGTCTTTGTCTTTGTCTTTGTGGTCTTTAGGTGGTATGGGCAGGAGAAGGAGTGTGAGGACTATAACACAGGCCAACCGTGCACATGCTACATCCCCAGTGAACTCGCCCTGTTCACACCCTATGAGATATGGGTGGAGGCGTCCAATCAGCTGGGCACGGCCGTCTCCGACGTCATCTACCTGGACATCCTAGACGTGGGTGAGTGGTGGACCTTTGACCTCTTGACCTATCCCAGTAGCCACTGAACTATTGTACGGTGTAGTTGGCCAGATTGGGAGAAAGGAACTCGAGAGCATCCCGGTCTGTCTTTGGCAAAAGAGCAGGGTGGAGCTATGACGAATTGCTGTGGACTCGCCCTTCCTTTTGACGAGCTCATACCCCTTTTAAGTTTCATTCATTGTGCCCACACAGACACCTTCAATCACACACAGACACGCACGTGCACACACACACACACACACACACACACACACACACACACACACACTCACACACACACACACACACACACACACACACACACACACACACACACACACACACACACACACACACTCACACACACACACACACACACACACACACACTCACACACACACACACACACACACACACACGCTCACTCACACACACACACACACACACACACACACACACACACACACACACACACACACACACACACACACACATATTTTTATGCCCTCACACACCCCGCTGGTCTCTCGCCCTCCTGTGAGAATGGAATTTTACAGGCTCTTGAGTAATCCACGTAATACCACAAAACCCCCCTCCGGCTGTAATACTTGAGGGTTTTTGACCAGAGATGTAAGAGTCAGCCCAGTAAAGCCCTTTAGATTCCCTTATTATCTCCTAGAGTCCTGCAGGGCTGGCCAGGACTCCCACAAGATGCCTCACTCTCATGGGAACCCCACACAGAAAAAAAGCTTCACAGAAACTTTCATAAAAATGGAATTACAGACTCTTAACAAGATAACATTATAAGCAAGAGATAAGTTAATATATTAAAAGAAAGACAAAGACAAAAATACACACAACTTTGACGAATAATTCAAAAGCAACTCTCAGGCGTCTCCTCGGTGGGCCACGTGTTACACACCTGTAATTACCCAGCCTTTGTCTCGGGGTCCCAACCCTGTCTGTGGGGCTGAAGCAGTGTGAGAGTGCCACTGGAAGCGTGACGCACTGATGTGCACACACACACACACACACACACACCACACCCAAATGCTCTCTGCCTCCATGCACACACACAACAGGGAACATTATTGCTCCCTCAGGCAAGCTAAAGGTTATTACAGATTACAGGCATGATTTGCTGAGGTGTCTTGGCCTACAGGTGCTTGCTAAAGCGGTGCATTCTTTTACTAAATGTATCCGTGATGAAACGCCTTGTTAACCCTAGTCCTGCACTCTGGGATCGCTCCAAGGCTTTTTTTTTTGGGGGGGGGGGGGGGGGGGGGGGGGGGGGGCTGTAGCCTTCTGTGTTGTCAAGGTCTTTGGGCTTTTTTCCCCTCCTTCCTTTCTTTCATTTCCAAATGAGTTGGGTCAGAAGAGTTCAGGGTAAACGCATGTCGTACTCTCCAGGGGAAGAGAAGTACAGAATCATGTTGCCAGGGTCAGAATCATTTTGTATGCCAGGGTCAGATGTTAAACTAGTATTATGGCACAAAATGATATGTGAGAGGAATCCTGTTACTTTTTTATTTGTAATGTTTATAAATGTTGTACATTTCTTCAAAGTTCTCTGTCAATGGACTTTATTGAGCTAATAAGTTGATTTATTGAAGTTGACTCTGATAAATGGACGACTACTACATGCACTGTTATACCTATCCATAACATTAGAATATTCCCTCAAGTGCTCCAAAATGAAAGCGAGGGGGCAGGCATTGGCCCTGGGTGAATGAAACCAGTTGATTTCTGCCTCTACCGCGGTAGCGCCTGTCTCTGATTGTACCCTCACCTCTGGTTCCAGTGACAACCGACCCCCCTGCTAATGTTCACGTGAGCCGCGTGGGTGACCTGGAGGACCAGTTGAGTGTCCGCTGGGGCACCCCACCCGCCCTCAAGGACTTCCTCTTCCAGGCCAAGTACCAGATCCGCTACCGGCTGGAGGACAGCGTCGAGTGGAAGGTATGTGGCTGCAACTAATATTTATGTTTATGTGTATGGTTATGTTTATGTGTATGGTTATGCGTCTGTTTATGTGTATGGTTATGTTTGTCCAATTGGCAGATGTTTTTTTTTTTTTTTTTAAAGTGAGTTACAACAATAATATATAATACAATGGACAGGATGGGTGTCTGTGCAGATATTTACGTTCATTCATTTGGCAGATTCAAAGTGACTTTGATAGAATGCTAATGCGAGATTCAAAGGGACTTAAATGATAGTATAGAATTTAATGGCAGAACCAAAGCGAATGAAAATGATATCGAATTTAATGGGAGATATGGAGCCTGTGTGAATGTCTGTATGACTTAATGCACCACAGCGTATTTTGAAAAGTGGGGTTGTGCCACGTCGTTTTAATGGGTTGTGGTTGTCAAGGCATGTTTTTATTGCATGCCTCCCGCCTCTTTCCTCTTTCAAATGCTTTAATCTCCATTTCAGTTCCTAGAGTTATTTACTTATTTATTTTCTTTCACTTTTCCTTTTTCAACGCTTACAAAGTTGATTTTATTTGTAATAGGACGTTGAAATGCAAACACAGGGCATTAGCACATTCAGACCTTAATTCGCCTCTCAAATGAAGGCATCTCGCTCCACCATTCCTGAGTTTCTCATATGGACTCAATCATTAGGCAGGTTTCCTCTTGGGCTGGGCAGAGGCTTTGGTTACATAAAGTGGAACGTTTCAAACGGCTCTGCGTCACAGTGCTGTCAAAAGTATTGTTTGGCCATTTACAAAACAATCCAGCAATAAGGGCATGAATTGGAAGAGCTTCGTAAACACAATTTAGTCAATGACATAATGGTGCCTCATAAATATTTGCAATTTCTTAAACTGTAAACAAAGGAATACTTTTTTGGTTGCTCACATGCTCAACCTAGCATAATGCTTGCATACATGCATGTAAACCAAATTGACTCAAGCTGTAATCTTATTATCTCCCATATATTGGCCTCATAATATTGGCAACAAGATGTCTCTATTAAGATGTAGTTTTAACATCAACATGTTGTTTTTGCGCATTCATTCACATTAACTGAAATGAGAGCTCTTGGTGTGTTTTTTCCAAGAGGATGGTGCTGTAA
This sequence comes from Clupea harengus, assembly GCF_900700415.2. NCBI lineage: Eukaryota > Metazoa > Chordata > Actinopteri > Clupeiformes > Clupeidae > Clupea > Clupea harengus. Next base: position 19,038,607 of record NC_045173.1, on the reverse strand, counting down.
TGATACTGAACTGAACATAAATACTGATCAATTAGAAAAGAAACAAAGGCGCACTGTTTAGAAGTGACATTTTTAGAAAAGCCATTTAAGAAATCTTAAGAAAGACCTTAATAGAGAATGGCAAAGAAGTTAAAATCAAGTGGGCTTGTCTTATTCAGACATTTTGTGCCCTGACGAAGGCCAGTATGGCTGCAATGCATAGGCCCACTCGTTTTTAAAGTCTTTGCCATGCACTAGGCTTTCTTAAGATTTTCACCTCAAAACAGTATGCCTTTGTTTCTTCAAATTGACACAAGATGACACAATTGGCGCTGCAGCCTCGTTTTTTCTTAAAATGCTTAAAATAATGACTTTGGAGTGTGAGTGGGGGGAGTGAAATCACGCTCCATTTCTCAAAACTCTAAACACAAATACATAACTGCACACTCATCTTCACAAACTTCAAATTCCCATTATTATGTCCTGCTATGCTGCCTGCTATTCCATTATTCCATCCCATTATTATGTCCTGCATCTCCATCCCAGCTTTACCTCTCTGACAACCGCCCGGGTAGCAGCGAGCTCTAGAAACAGATACGGCCCAGATCTGGCCCGCCTTTACGCCCCAGCAGGCTGCTCTCTGGACTCTCTCTGGTATTTAGAGGGGAAATTAGCGGAGGGATAAACAGCCTGGGCCGTGTCTGCGCGTTGTTGGCGCTGTCTTCGCCGGGGCCAATTACTCAATCTGTAATAAGTAATAGATAACAGATTTACACTGGGGGCAGTGTGGCAGACAGTGTGTGTGTGTGTGTGTGTGTGTGTGTGTGTGTGTGTGTGTGTGTGTGTGTGTGTGTGTGTGTGTGTGTGTGTGTGTGTGTGTGGCCTTTGAGAGTGTTGTGTGTGTGGGTTTGTGCACGCATGTGTGTTGTTTGTGCGTATCTCATAATGGCCTTTTCGACACTGAATGTGGGTTTTGGTGGAAGTGTCATTTATATCCCCGCCCTGAAGCAGTGAGAAGTGTGAAGAGTTTTTTTTCTGCTCATTAAAAAAACCATATAGAGGAGCGTGTGTGAACCCGTTCGTGAATTGCACAGCGATTCCCTCTCTTTGTCTCGAGTGGCTTGAAGTGTTCTGTCGGTGTCAGGACATGAAAGGCATTTGTTTTGAAAGCCGTTGATGTTGATTTGACTTGCTCCCTCTCTCTCTCTCTCTCTCTCTCTCTCTCTCTCTCTCTCCCTCTCTCGCTCTCTCTCTCTCTCTCTCTTCCTACAGGTGGTAGATGATGTGGGGAACCAGACTTCCTGCAGGCTGGCAGGCTTGAGGCCGGGCACGGTGTACTTTGTCCAGGTGCGTTGTAACCCTGTGGGCATCTTGGGCTCCAGGAAGGCTGGCATCTGGAGCGACTGGAGCCACCCCACAGCAGCTTCCACTCCACTCAGTGGTGAGTACTGAAAGAACACTTGTGTAAAAAGTAAACAAACAAACTAAATTGTCACTTGAAACAAATAACAGCCGTATTTCCACCGCATGTGACATTGTTCAAGGTAGGGAACTGAAAGAAGAAGAAGAAGATTCTAGTGTAGGCTCTTGGCACATTAGGGTTTTTTCTATATTTTTTTGTGAGAACAGTGCAAAAAAGAACCAGCAGTTTCAGCATGGGTGGCATGCACCAGTGCCATTTATCAGCTGTGGAGTTCCTTGGAAGAAAGATTGTGAATAAACATTAAATATACGGTAAAACATAAGGTATCAGTAAAACTAGCTAGCCTCGGGGAAATTGGTCTCCCCAGTTGAGCTAGGTTCTGGTCAATAACTATTTATCAAAGGGGGAGTTTTACTTTGCCTCGGTCGTCTTTGTGCTTGCTTAGAGGTGTAATACATTTTTTTTGGTTTTCGTCACAATAATTACATTATTCCAAAGGCATAGGGAAAAGGCAGCTTTCACACTATTTCCATTCATTCCGATTCATTGTTTAGGATCATTACATTCTGTTTACATTTCTGACACCATGAAAATTAAATAAATACACTTCAAAGCACCTCAAACCAAGAAACGTGATGCAGAGAATGCAGAGCAAACATGTATACTATCGGGTCAATACAATTGTTTTCCTGTCCCCTCAAAATACCATCTTTATTTTTATTGATTTTTTGGCAACAAAAACAACACATTTTACCTTTAAGGCTGTAAGGCCTCTGGTTCTGTAAAGTGCTTGATACAATGTACATTGTTAATGGAGCAATAGGGATAAAGATAATTGAATTAAAGCTGATGAAGTCCTTTCGCTCTCAAATTGATGTTTACACTTTTATAACCACAAAGTTGATTGTTTAAAGTCTGATTCAGCCATGCACTTAATGAATAAAATCTTTATTCAAGTAATTATGAGAACACTTTCATGGAAATTATGTTATGCACAAAACAGGTCAAGTTTGTTTGTCCAAAACAACTTTTATTACTTTCAACATGTTTGACAGCACACTGAATGAAACAACAATGGTGCCCTAGAGCTTGGCCTATGCTATGCAATGAAAGAGGTTCTCAAATAGAACACACTGTGGATTCTACTGCATCTACGCTAATCTCACTGTGTCGTCCCATAATAAAACACATATTGCCGAGACAATGCAATCAAGTCGCATGTGGAGCACTAACACATGAAACACATTAGCCAAGTCATCCCCATCTCCATTTCGTGGTTCACCAAAAAGCTACAGGGGATCATTAACTTGATATTTTTTCCCCTCAAAGTTCCCCACGCACTCTAGATTCACAGATTACGTCTTCTCTGCCTCTGCCTCGCTGCGGTGTTAGCCATCTGGAAGCACGGAGTCAGATATTTATTGAAAGTGGCCAGGATTTATTTTTATCCGGCTTTTTGTTTGGGGTGCAGTGTAAACTGCGGCCACGGATACAAGATAAGCCTAATGTCCAGAGCAGCAATCCCTCGACAGAGTGTTTAAATGTTGTTGTTCTCGCGCTTTGTTCTCAGAGAGGCTGACGGGCGGCTCGTGCGACTCGAAGTCGGGCCAGCAGAACTCCACGTTAAGGCGGGACCTCAAGCAGTTCTTCGGCTGGGTGCGCAAACACGCCTACGGCTGCAGCAGCATGTCCATCAAACTCTATGACCAGTGGCGGGTCTGGCTGCAGAAATCTCACAAAACGCGCAACCAGGTAGGTAAGGACCCCTCCACCTATTTATTTATTTAACCTTTAAGTTTCTACTTCTTCTGCCCTGTTTAGAAATCAGGACTTGGTCTGTTTACCCCTATTGTCTGTGTAGACGACTACATCCTCTTCAGACCAGCTGTCTCCGCTGTCGCAGTTTTATTGAGTTAGTTGTTTGTGTATCTCCGAAGACTCACACAGTTCAGCGAGATGAATTCCCTTGTTAGTGCACAATATTTTTACGACAATCACAGGACCTTCCGCCAGACACCACAACACAGGCACTCTGACATACACATGTAAATATAACAAACAGACCATGTAGCTCTTTTAAGTTCCCCCTGTGTGATGTGGTTCTGTTTGTTCTGTTTAATGACATGCTCCAAATGGTGACCAGAGGGACTAAACCAAGTCCAGTTAGAAGGAGATTTTGGAGTGGGTCCGGCCCAAATGTGGGCCTGACCTGGTCCTGATCTCAGCCATATTAGGGCCAAATCTATTTCTTTGTCTGAGTCAGATGTTATCTGGAAGTGTTTTCCTAGTGCTAGTTTCTACTTCAGGAAGCTGCCATACACTGGCTAGATGCTGCACTTTGATACATTATTTGAATGCACATTTGAAAGATAACTTAATTTGCTTAAATTAATTTCATTTTAGTATGAATCTTAGTGACTATTAAGACATTTTACCTGTATGTATAATGATTTGCATCTTTATAAATTAAAGTTTCCATTTTTTTTTTTAGGTTTTTCAAGACGATAAATCCTAGCACCTGAGCTTTCATACAGCGCCAAGAGGGCCATTAATATTTGTATGAGAGACCTAACTTTCTCCAGTCTGGACTGTTGTGTGGTTCTTCCCTACTAAGAAAAAGAGCCTGTTGCAGATGGAATTTAAAAAAGACTTTTCTGAATGCAGAAGCTTGCAGGGTGCAGAAGAACTCTGTTTCAGCACAGAACCTGCTTCATTCCCTCTTTCAGTACCAACAAAACACAAACTTCAAAAATGGTCTCTCTATCATGGTGACATTAGCAACTGTTAACATGTGGAGCGTGTGTCATTTGCTAGGGGGGACCAGGTCAGCAACAGAGGAGATTTGCACATTGACGTCTTGGAATGATGTACAAGCAATTTACACGTGTCTGATGACTCACCGTCTATATCTGCTTCAGGGTCATTCTGAAACAACTCCAGCAGCTATATGTTGTCCCAAAGTGTAACTTCTGAAAGAATGCATGAAAGCCATCACACAACATCAGCAACCACTTAATGTTTTTTTTTCTGTTAAGGGCAACCAGATGATTATGTTCTCTGCTCACACCAGAAAACGGTTGCGGTATTAATGTGTTGTCAGGGGAGGAGAAAGAGGAGTTTACAGTTATCACAGTAAGGTATACCTCATGTAATACCTCCGTTTTTAAAACACACATTTTATGTTGTTTAGAGTCATCACAGCCAACAACAAGAAGTCAACTGTTAAACTACATCAGATTTCAATGTACTGGAAATCTGCCACTATTTATGGATGATTTGTGGATATGTACGCTAGGGTCTTTATGGAATCACTGCTTTGTATCGCTTTTGTCCATGACCACCCAGTCAAACATCGGAAGAAAAGAAGAAAACTGCAGTTTTCACGCCGTGACAAATCGGTACTCCAAAGGTAAACACCCTCAAACCATGGATTAAGAGGGAAGAAAAGACGCCAAGGATTCTTTTGATCGGACTCTTGACTTGAGCAGGGGCGCCTTCGTTGCTTCCTTAGTCTTATACACCCGACTTTATTTTGGCATCCTAATTCACAGAAGATGGATTTAGGGGTGTTAAGGTGTTTGTAGCAATGAACAGTTTGTGAATAGTTGTGTTTATATTTGAATACATTTCACTGCTTTTATTTTTGTACTGAATTGTATCAGCATATTTAAAATTGTTCAAAGTTATGTTTTTGTTTCCCCTAAATTATGTATAGTTGCTTATTATATTGCTGACTGAAATTTTAAAACCATAATATTGTTATACAAATTATTCTTTGAGATCAACCAAACTTGAAAATGAGCGTGCAATCATTTATTCCAGTTGTAACCTGCCTGCGCAATTCTGCAAAATGCATATCTCCTTCTCGGGACCAGCTGCCCTTAGGCAACACGCAGAAAAAGCCGGATTACGATCCTCCACAGGCGAGTGAATTCATGTGTGTGTGAGCGGTCGCTTTGAGAGATTACCTACGTCTCAGGGCCCTCTCCACGGTCAGTAACTCACCCCGCGGCCTGGGTGACACTGGTGGGGAGCTGAAAAGGAAAGCTCCGCGTTTCAAGGGGGGTTCCCACTCACACTGCGCCAGACGTGACATGACAAGATAGGCCTATGACACGTTAATGTTACATTCCGCACTGTCTGTATTTGTCATATTAAGCGCTCGTGATTCACTGAAAGAAGTAATGCAACGGATGGGGTGTTGTTAAGGCCGCACTATTCCAAGTCCAGCAGGGTTTTAGGTAATGTCACAGTGACGGTCGGCCACTTGAGAGTAGGGTGACCGGGTTTCCCACTTTGCGCTGTACTGAACAGCATTTTGACCCTTTGTCAAACTGAGATAATGTCCCATATTTTCATTGATCATTTGGTTTTTAATTGTCAGAAATAAGAACACAGCAGCGACACTCATCACTCTATTGAACAGTGCTACCACTCAAAATCACCAACTCGTCCCATACAAATGAAACATAGCTAAGCTTTTCGAAGAGCCTGGCTTTCATCCAATGGCTGAGAAGAGTGCCGTGAAGATGGTCATCAAGAGGCTGTGACTGCCGTCAATCAAACTGTGGGGCCGATTAACTGTGTTACACAAACTGCAGATAGGTAAAAGGTAAAAGCTACCAGGCAACATCATGGCCACAAAGAAAAAACAATAACCTTTTAGTAAAGAATGAGTGAGAAAAGTGTAAAGAGTTATTTTTTATTTTGATTTGTTATTCCTTTTGACCATGCTACTCATCCAAAAGATTTGCATTTTTAAATTGTTTTATTTTATGTGATATTTTATTTTGTTCCTTATTTATGTTGCAGTTGGATTTGGTCAGGTCAGGAGTATAACTTGAAAGACCTGAGCTGCATGATGCCTGCTGCTTTGCTTAAGGACAGTTGCCTTTGATGGGCCTGTAATGGCCAATGCATGTTGGATGTCTATCAATAAAGACATGTTACGTTGCAAAATTAGTATGCCTTTTGGATGACAAACAGCTCTGTGTTCATCATATCTTTCATATAGCAAAAGCTGTAGGCTGTATCTTTTATGGCCTAACTGGTGTGCTGTGGAATCGACTAGAAGACAAAGTGTTTACGAGCTGAAAGGCAGAATACTGTTTCTTATTCAGTTGGACAGACATTATATCAAAGTTTTAGGTTACCTCTCAGCGTGCGTAATGTGTCCCACACAAACGTACCACTCCTCCCATATTTGGTCTGTTTGCATCTGGTCACCCGACTTAAAAGGTAGGCCTACAGGACAGCCCCCTGCGCTGGCCCCTGTACACAGCTCACAAGGTCCAGAGTTAGAACAGGTTAATATTTAATGTGTGTTTGCTGGTCAGTTTCCATTTACACTTGCCATCTGGCTCTGTCCTTTCTTTGAGGTTGATGTTCAGGCAAAGATATTGTTTGAACGATCTGTCTAGAAAACAATAAAGACCAAATTATATGCTATTCAAGAGAAGCCAACGAGAATAAGACTAATATTTAGATCAATCAGAAAATCACATCACAGCATTTTTTGAAAATCCATGGTGTTGCATGCCCACAATAGTAACTCAATAGGGGTTGTTAGGCAGTGTTTCTTTAGGACACAGGAGAGGTCACTGGAGTACCAGAGAGATTGAATTTGATAACAGTGATGGACGAGGGAGATTATGCGAGTGGACCGGCGGTGCAGAGTTCTTGAGGATTACTTAACAGATACTGTTACTCGAGACTGTTGCCGTGACTCGAGGTGACACATTTGTCCATCGGATCTGCTGTAGGTGCACTGTAATTTAACCATGAGAAATGGCGTGCAGTAGTCTACAGGCGGTATCATCATTCAACCATCCTTATTTCAAGACTGAGCACCCCCCCCCCCCCTCCCCCTTCTGGGGTTAGTTTGCTTGGACAGCCAGGTGTTCACGAGTTGCGATAAAACTAAACAGATTCAGCATTGTGGACACCTCCACTGGGCTATTTCACACAGTTTTGTCCATAATGCCTCTTTTCTGTTTTGACAATGGTAAGATTTTCTATGAGACTAAAGGGAGTTTTTCTAAATGTCAGCATCTTCCTGAAAACTGAGGCGTTGCTCAACATCTGTCTCTTTTTGGATGCTGTACAAGGGTTTGACATGATCTCATTAGTGTTATTGTGTGTCATAATTCATATGAGGATGTGTCTGCCAACAAGTTGAACGTTAAGCTAAAAACTTCCCCCTTCGCTCAAACGAGGATAAGGTTTCTGCATCTCGTAAAAGTCATATATTATTCAGACTGGATAGTGGGGCGCTCTGCGAAAGCCACAGAGGTTTCGAGTCGGAGTGGAGGAGTTGCACAAACGCCTCTCTGTTGATTCCACTGCAAGGGCTAACGCGGTGCGGAAGATTGGTGGTCCATGGGGGAGGTCTTGAAGAGGAGGCCCATGATCGCTGGCAGAGAGCGGGGTAAGTGTGGCAGTTTCCTGGACTGAACTTTGAGGTGCGTCAGATTTTGTATTTCTCTGGAATAAATCCACCGCTCCATTGTTTGAGAAAAGAGGGAGACAGCTTGTAGATTTTCAGTGTAACAACTCACAAGCTATTAGCTAATTTGGATTACATATTTGACATTTCTGGAGTGACAATCCAGAACATTAAATTAAATACGGCCACGACTATTAGCTGCAAAAGTAAACTCCAAATGTTTCCAGATGAATGCAATTGACAGTCCAAGTCAGGTTGTAATTCTTGTTTTGGGAAAAGCGCCTTATGCAAGGCCCTTGGGAGGCTTTCTATTTTTACTCGAGGGGTACTTCAACAAACACTTTCGTGTTGTGAATCTGTCTTTCTTCAGGACCAGGTCCAGGACGCTATGCTCTGCCTCCCACAATTGGCTACATTGGCCATGACTACACCAAGCCCAGCAGCCCGGCCTACTCTTTCCACAGTCGCATGAGCAGCAATAGTGAGAGACCTCACCTCGCCAACGCGACGACTCTTGACTTCAGAGCTATTTATATATAAGGGCACGTTCCCAGACAAAGATAATGGGACTTGCCTTCAAAAGGAAATGGAGATTTACGCTCTTGTCGGCGTCTCTGTTTTTTGTCCATCATTTCTAAATATAAATATAAATGGGGGGGGGGGGGGGAGACGGCCACTGTATTACACTCTGATCCACTAGAGGTCAGCAGATTGTGACTGAATAAAAAACAAATGCAACTCTGAAGGGTTACATACATAGGGCAGGTATACTAAGTAATGGATCCCGAAAAGCAATAACCAATATCAGCAGGGGCGTAGCTAGGGGAAGAGGGGTGGTGTGTGACCCTTTAAGACTCAGGAGACCCAGCGCTGGACAAGGGCTCTGGGACATACATAGCAGTATATGCAGTATATAGCAGTTTATGGAGAGTTAGAATATAGAGGATGATATTTATCAGGGGAGACACCATTTCTATCCATGCAATATAAGTAGCGTCGAAATACTTATTGCAATTGAATAACAGTGTGATTTGTACTTTGTAGTGCTATCTGTAGACTCCAGCCCTGGCCCACAGTATCACATTGATGCGAAGATTACTCGCTTCGGTCGAGATGGCACTCCCTCCTACTCTATGCTGGGCAGGAAGAAGAGATCAGGTTACTTTCACCTAACTATGTTGTCATCATGTTGCTAAATGTTCTGTCAAGGACGTAAAAAGTAATCTTGTGACACTAGATTAACTCTAATTGCTTCCTTGATTCGTAATTTATTCAATACTCGTGTCTGCGTGACTGTCTACTTGTCTGCGTGACTATGTCTGGTTTATTCCTTGCCCTCCATTGATCTGCATGGGAGCTATAAACATCAATCCTTGCAAGACTATTGTTTTATTATGAACTAATATGTTATTATTGTATGTGTTATTGTATGCTATTATTAAATATATTATTATTTGTGGCATTCAGTAATGGCACATGGAGCCAAGCACAGTATATTGTCCCAGTATATTGTCCCTTACTTCAACCTCTGATAGTCCATCTCCATCTCTGCTAAAGCTGAGCTGTTCCAGACTCCAGGCCCAGGGGCCTACAGCCCGGAGAAAGCACCGCCCCTGAACCTCCACTGCAGACCCCCATCCTACTCCATCGGCTCGCGCACGCGCTACCGTGCCACGGACACCGTGCCCGCGCCCAACTCCTACACTCTGCCCTCCCTCATGGGCGCCCACGCGCCCAACAAGCCAGCCAGCCCCTGCTACTCTATGTCGGGCCGCTTGAAAACGGGCGCGCCGTCGGAGGACCTTGCCATGACGCCAGGCCCCGGGAAGTACAACAGCACGGCCCCAAGTGTCTACCTGAACCGCCAGCCATCGTTCTCCATGCAGAGCCGCTCATCCATCCCCAGTGCTGCCTCCCGCACGCCCGGCCCGGGCACGCACAGCTCGGAGAGGGTGGTGGCGCACCTGCCACGGCCACCCTCCTTCTCTATGGGCATCAGGCACTCTGAATTTGTCACTCCACTGGTGGTTGATGTGTTAGATTGAGATGTGTATGAATACGAAGGTGTCGTCACGTGAGACTGTTCCGAGCTGTCAACGTCAGTTAACTTCATAGTGAGTCAATGTGTTTACAATAACTGAACTACAAAATCTCCCTGAGAACAGTGCCTGTCTGCGCAATAAGAGAAGGTGTGGAGGCTCAGTTCAATTCAGTTTAGAAACAACTATGGTATGACTGAAGGTCAGAAGCTTGAAATAATATTATTACCAAATGGAAAAATCATAGGACTTTAACATGGGGCTTCATAATCACAGGTAGGCCATCTGAAATGCCCACAGAACATTGAATGACCTGACTTCTAATTAAAGTGACCATCAGGGACATGTTGTACTGTCTCAGGGAATTGTATAAGTCATTTATTATTAAAACATTCAATAAATTAAAGCTGCCTCAGTCCTTTAATATCCACAGTATTTTATTTATTAGGTATTTTATTTATTAGGTTTATTTATTCAATAGTGGATTATACAGAATATAAGACTTGTGATTTGTGTGTGCTGTAATTGTATTATAACTATTATTATTAGTAGTAGTAGTAGTATACAATTAGCTGGATTAATTGCAAACAGTTCCCCTCTTTCTGAGACGTAACACTACATGCAGTGATGTTCTGTGTTAGCGACGTAGCACATTGGCACTGACAGGCTCACTCCAGGCACTTCCTGTTCCAGAATCCAGCAGTTCATGTGCAGACACCTGAAAGTGGTAGGTGCGTCCCACCTTAAGGTTGTCCAGAGCGATCATTAACGAGTCATACGATTCCACCTGCAAAGGGACCACTGATTAGTCCTATTCAGAGAACACATACAAGAGGTATTGGTAGAGGAAGAACTGCGGTTTGACGTTCAGGTTTCTTTCATTAACTCTACTTAATGTATGCATTTACATGAAGAAGCCATTAAAGTACTGATGAACCAAAAATGCAAATGCTGATGTTTATGGTTTGTTTTTGATAATCAATCATACTTTACATAGTTCAATATATTTACATACAAACAACAAACCATAAATGTCAACATAAACAAGCATCAAGTGACATTCAGTGCCATAGCTACTGCCTTTTTGAATACAGTAGTCAATGTTAGTGAAGGAGAGAAAATAATACTCATCATTTACAATTGTCAAGTAAGGTCAATCTTTACTTTTTTTAGTGGTATGTAATATTCTGAACTTCCTGTGAATTGTATGAATATTGAATCATTCGGGACTTTCTCTCATCCAGCAGACACCTCTACCCAAAATGACTGTTCAGTCCTTATATAAATTGATATCAGTATGTGTCCTCCCTGGGTATCAAGCCCATGATCTTGGTGTTGTCATTACCTCCCTCGGATCAGCGAGTGCACATCTATGGGTAGGGTTAGGGTGTGGGATACTCACTTCAACAGTGTGTCTTGGTTCTCGAGTGGAACCCCAGTAGTACCTGACTTTGTACTTCAGGGGGAAGAGCAAGGGGTCTGGCCAGGATGGGGGATGACTCCACTTCACCAGTACCCGCCTCCCTTGGCTAGCCACTACTCTCACATTCACGGGAGGGTCCGGCCTCACTGCAATAGCAAGAATCAGCAGGGGACAAGCCAGATATAAGACAAATGTAATAACCAAATGGAAAACATTTAAGACCACCAGATATATTTTACACTAATGAAAGACCTTTGCTGATCATTCAATTATCCTTAATTTAACAGAATTTAACAAAGCATATTGGTGGCATCAATTTAGTTTTAATCTGGTGTATGTACAATTATACAATTACCATTTTATAAATATACAGCTTCTAATCCTATGAACTTTGTCATTAGTAAGCAGACTTCGTTGCCTTTGTGGCAATTCCCCATAATAATCTAACTCCTGATTAAAGTGTCTGGCTTCAGCAAACGTAAATAAAAGAGGACTGAAATGTCAACCAAACGGACAAACAATTTCTTCGAATTAGTCTAATTAGCTGGGCCCTGAACAATGCTTGGCACTGACACCTATCACTAATGGACTGTACTGCTCTGAATATTATATGTTAGTGTTGTATATGTTTTTTTTTAAATAACTTTCACCAAGTTTACTGTGTTTTGTGTGGCCATTCTGGTGCGAGAGCTTCTCTACATGCTGTTTCACGAGACAGCAAAAGGCTTCATATTGAATTTAAATATGCCTTGACTGCTGACTTTGAAGAGCACTACCACATTACCTGACCTAACTGCCTCACTAAGATTTCAGTGGTCAAGATAAGCATGACTGGCAGTTATACAGTATCACAGACCCTCACCATTCTCCTCCAAATCAAATGACATTAATTTTGTGGCACTGCCGAGTGCATTGATGGCCGTGATATTAATGATATAAGGCCTGCTGGCGAGGACCTGAAGGGTCTTCATTTCACAAAGAGTGTCCGGAGATGTAGGCACAATGTGGCAAGGGTAGATCGTGCCAGAGACCCCATCTCTGAAAAGACCAAATAAGAATAACATATAGAATATTACAGGCATCAGCATAGATGTAACATTATGTAACATAATGTAACATCACATCATTTCAAAACTTGGTGTTTGGTTGTCGTAGAGCTTTCCTACCTGTAGGTGGTGATGTACTGTGTTGGCAAATAGGTGTTTGTCATCTGTGACATCTGTGACCATGAGCACAAGGCCTTCAGAGGATAACTAGCAACCCAGCAGCTGATGTCTGGAGGAGATGGGGGATCTGCAAGAGACAATAACTGTGTGACTAATGATTTTCCCTTAGCTTATTGGCCACACCAGGGCCGTAACTATAGGGGGTGCAGCAGGAGCGGTCGCACCTGGGCCCGTGGGTCTAAGGGGCCCGTAGCCGGGGCCCATAGACATATTTATGTCAATCTAAATAGGCTGAATAGCCAAGTCGCATTGCCAAAAAACACATATGTATAACCATATTCAGCGAAAAACTACACTGACAAGTGTTATAGGCGGAATATGTGCGCAGGGGGAGGGGGTGTGGTGGCAGCGGCGGTTAGTGATCTACCCTGATCATTTCAAAGTTTTAAGTGTTATAGGCAGAATATGTGTGTGGGGGGAGAGGGCGTGGCGGCGGCGGCGGTGGTTACAAACATGAAAAAAAAAGGGTACGGGACTGTAAAATGTTCGGGAACCACTGCCTTACGCCACTGACTAGGGCCCGTCATAATAGCCTGCACCTGGGCCCGTGGTAACTATGTTACGCCACTGGGCCACACACTGGGAAATGAGACTTCATGTGGATACCATAAATGAAAACACACACACACACACACACACACACACACACACACACACACACACACACACACACACACACACACACACACACACACACACACAGACAAATGTACACAGACATTCACATGTAGTCCCCTAACTCTCAAAACCATTTCCAAAACCATTCAAACACCCACAGCCAGGTTTCAGATCTATCTGAAGGATGTCGTCTCGTCCACTGAGGCTGTGGCAGGTGTAGACGCCTCTGTCCTCCAGCCTGGTGCTGTTGAGATGGAGCAGAGAGCCGGACACGACCAGAGACCCAGTCTGTCTCCACTCCACCTGCTCTCCATCTGCAGCACCATCACACAGCACTTTCACTTCTGATCCCACTGCCACATACACATCTGAGAAACACAGTCAACAAAATAAAGACGAGTAAAGAAGAGTGAGAGCAGAAAAGCGAATGGATAAATGGATTTCGTTAATTGCACAGTCACTGTTCACTTTGTTTGTGTTAATAAAACAATACAGAAATAACTGGATGTTTTTTTTTTTAAATAAAGAAAGACAATTAGAATTAGACAAAAATGTAAGGCATTGAACTTCTCTCACCCCTGATGAGTCGGTCTTTCGGTGGTTGAGTTGATGAATCCTGACAGAGCCCTGCACTAAGAATAAAGAGAGAAATATAAGCGTATGTGTAGCGCAAACAGCACATATTGTGTTTGAACATGGGCGATGACATCTGCATGTATACAGCAGGTTAAAAGAGCAGCGGCTCACTACAACTGACGCAAAATAAACCCTTCTCTTGCATCACTTTGTTAATCATTAGAAAGTAAATACATTCTGAACTCAAGGTAAGAGATGTTAAACACAGCTGAGGAGACTGAAAGTTCCTAACATAATCAAATTAATAGATAAATAAACTAGAAATGCATACAGCGCGAATAAAATCAAGAAAAAAAATGGCATTTATAATTCTTTAGAATATAAACCTGGTTGTATTTCCTGGTATGGAAATGGCCATTATGTACCTGAACTTTTCTCGTTTTCACTCTCCAGTGATTATTTGTTGATAATATCGGCCAGATTATGTGTAAATGTGCTTTTGTTTACTTCCTGTCCTTGCTTTCCTGCCATTTTCTGTTTTCACCTGCTCATTAGTGAGGCAGGTGACCAATTAATTAATTAATTAAGTTTCAATTGATTTTACAAAATGAACATGACTGTCTGGGGTTGATTATATGCCTTCAAAGACAATTCATTGTGATAAGAAAAAGAATGCTATCTGATTATGACATCATCCCTGATATTTAAATTCTGTCAGACCAGATCTGACATTGAGACCCCAGAAGAGAGTGAGACCTCCTTGCCATACCACAAGGTGCACCAGAGGTGACAAATACTGTAGCAAAATGCTACAGGTATCCATCACTACTCTAAAAAGCCTCTCAGCAAAATACCAGTGAGTACATTTCCATCCTAGTCTATTTGATATGAGGAAGGCTTTGAGAGACAAACACCAAGGTGCACCTTACTGTGGAAAGGGAGGTGGTAGTGTCCCTTGACCGTCATCATGAGTGCATTTATCAGTTGTATGGGATTTCTCTCCCTTCTCCTGCTTCTCTCAATGAGCCAATACAACCTGTTCACTTGGGTGAACCCAACAAATGTGCACAAGACTCTGATGGAGATGTTTCATCACAATAACAGCAAGACTTCCTCACCAGCCTCTGGAGGTGAAGATGCCAGGATCTGGGCCATATGGGTGCCCTCTCCATCCCTACAGGAACCAGGGGAACTGACGGAGCGTGACTGGTGGAGGTCCATCCTAGAAGTCCTGAGAATCCACAAGATTAAACGCTGGACAATGGAGGAAGAAGGGCTGCTTGACCATGTCTGGGAGAAGTTCAAGATCCTGTTCAGACACACATACCCTGCAAAGGCTATGCAGGCGGTTGCTAATAATAAGGGACGGACTAAAATCACACCATCCTCAAAGATATCCTCAGGATGCATTTGGCCTTGGTTTATTGCATTTGTAATCGCTTGCATCTGGAAGGTGAGACAATGTAAGGTAAAATGAAAGCATCTGATTATAATTTAATGATTAGGCTACTGATATCACACATCAATGTTACACTGATTACTATGTTTTATCTGCTGTTATTATTGTGTGTCATGCTGGTGTAGTCAATTTTTTTAATGTTTACATCAGTGGAGAAGAACAAGCACCACTGAAATAACAACGATGGAGGCTCTCTCTGAGCAACTCAATGCACAGTCTGATGACCTGGAGAGGATGCTGGAGCTGCTACAACAGATTCAAGAGCATCTCGAACACCTGGAGAAACGTTGTAACACCGTTCGCCCATCCAGAAGGAGGAGGGCACAGAAAGTTACGCGGATAGTGTTTTCTTCTGACTCTTCAACATCCTCAAGATGAGACTGACATGTCCCTACTGGAGTAAAGCTTCTCAGTTCTAAGAAACAGAGGCCTGCGTTTGTGTGGAAGTCATTTTCTTCTCTCATTATCAGAGGAATACATTCAGTTCACTCTCAGTAACTGAGAGATACCACACAATTCTCAATCGCCGTGCTTAATGTTCTAAGTAAAAAATAAATACATACATTTCCATTATGGTAATACAAGATACCAATACAGCACTGCCCAGTCATTTATCGTGGGAGTTTTAATGTTGTTTGAGTTTATTTCCCTCAGTATGAAGTAGCTATAACGTTCACTGTCTGAGTGCAGTGGGCTGCCAAAGCGCTGAAAGGCTAATAGGCTACTTCTGTTACACAAATTAATTGACTTCGAGGTTGGTAGCTTAAGACTTTACAACGCAGGCTTGAATTATAGATTTCTCTAAATTAGTTTAATTGAGGCGTCTTGTGGTAATTCACAGTAAATGTGACTAAATGTTTCATGAGTTATAATAAGTTTACAAAAAGTATAGCATAAACACCCCACTGTAAACAATGTCAGTTATCTAACGCATACTCCTTTTTTAATCGAAATTCGAAATCGAAAGTTTCAAACAATAAGTAGGCCTAGCGCAGGATAGGCTACATGGAAGTGCAGTCAGTTGTGTTGCACCTGCCCTTAATGTTTAATTTAGAGTTGCACAGCCTACAATGTTCTCGTCGTTGGCACCGCGAAGAAGTATGGATATTCGGTCAGTACCAAACTTATCTTAAACAAAATATTATAGTAACAAAAACATTGACGCAATTTGGGAGCACGCAAGACAATTACATTATGTTGACTTTTTAGTAGCTTAGCCCTAGTCACCCACTAGCCATATATTAGCGGACCATGAAGTTAGCTAGGGAGCTATCTAACTTAACTACCCAACCTACATTCTTGTCTCAAAAACACCCATTTGTAGCCCATACAACAATACTCCACGTAATTTTACGCACAACCCACCGAAGATGTTTTTTTCTTTTGCTTTTAATCACCAGATGTGTTTTCAATTATCCATTTTGCTTCATACTTGTAGTTATGAGCTTGATACATTGCCTATTGTGACAAATGATGACCTACTTTCTTGTCATTAGCAACTACATGATTGGAACCTGTGACTCGGGTGACTGCAAGTTAGCTAAAGATTACGACTCCATCAACAAGCAACTATGGAGGGATCTTTGCAGCATCCCTCTTCCTACGCCGCGAATCTTAGGGCTGAACTTCCTCCCTGATGCAGGGAACCAAACGTTCATCTACTTAGTTGGTCTAGAGGAGATTGTGCAGGAGCGCTTGAAAGAGACGCAGTGTCCCTATCCTAAGCAAAGAAAACATAAATGTAAAGGTATGCACTATAAGCACTGACATAGAAATAAGTCTGAGTCAAATAAGCATAGTGGTTATTGTTGTTTTGTTGTTGTTGTAGTTTGTGTCTCATATAATCTTTTTGCTCTGCAATGTTAAAAATGGACAGGTGCTTTGAGGAAAGAGACAGGTCCCCCTTACAAGTACCCAAATACCTGTAATCAGTGCTCAACTGATTTCACCTGTTGTTGGTGGTGTGTGATGAGCACAGACACGGCTGAAGTCCTGGTGTGTGACCAGTGCAAGAGCTCCAATGACAAGAAGGCCATAACGCAGGCCCACACGGCTAAGATGGAAGAGGCCTTTCGCTCATGCCAAGCAGATGAAGCTGGAGGCCAAGCAGCGGGCCCTGCAGGATCGGCCACTGGCGTCTCAGCCCAAAGCCAACCCACAGGCCATGCAGCTAGCGCATCACGGTCAGAGGATATAGATCAGTGTGCACAGTAAAAATAAATACTCTGAACATGTATATAGTTTCTTACAGTTAAGCCACCTTCACTATGCAAAAAAAGGTTTAGAAAGAATGTATAACTTGCTCATGTCGAGATATTTTTGATGATGTTCTACTGTTAAGATGTCTGGAAATGAAGCCACTTTGTTATTATATGTTGCATTCCCATAGAAAGATGAAGCTATTAGATTAATTTGTAAGATTATTATCTATTCGATCAATTTGTAAGATGATTCATTCCTGTCTGAGTTTAGACATGACAGACAGGGAATTACAACTGTAATCCTGGCTCTTTTGGCGTATTGCATATTACTATTTGTATTATGAAGACTAATAAAACAACACTTAGAAAATCACTTACTACTTGAAGACAGAGGATAGAACAATTTTCAAAAAATGTAGGCCTATAAGCTGAGTTTTGTTGATGTTCTTGAGCTATAAAAATGTTTTATTAAATATTTTTGGCCTTCAGAACTGGCTATGTTATTTGTGATGATATCTCTGATGACAATATCAGGTAGCTTGGCTCTATCATTACTTGAATCTGATTGCGTTTACTGTGATATGAAAACTCTTGATCGTTTTTTTTGATGGAAAGCATGTCCAATAAGTGTTTACAGTTTTTTCCAATCATTGTCACTCTTGTCTCAATACCATGCCTACTTTCTCAAAATTCTTCACACAGTGGGTTTTACAGACACACCTCAGCAAATCAGTTAACCTTTGGTGCAAAATGCACTACAACCACCAAAACCACCTTTATCACTCAATGTACAATTAACTACAAAACAAAGACAACTTGAAGCATTGCAAAATGCATATATTATGTGATGCTGTATCCTCTATGTTTGCACAGTTCAGTGATGTATTTCAAAAGAAAAGAAACATGTATTACACCTCGTATAAAATAAATAAAATATGTAATATAAAATGAAATACAGTAAATATGAAATTCAGCCTAATGCCTCAAGACAGCTCCATTAAAAAATGTCTGTGGTATACTATAGTACAAAATAATGTGAGACACTTTTCTTTCCCAGTACAGTAAGTGAAACAACAACTCATGAGACTACCACTAGAAGTGTCCTGCAGCCCTAATGCTGATCTGTGGTGAATTTTTTATAAACTTCACATTTACAGCACAACAACTTACTCCCTTGCCTTGCATCTTGAAAAAATCTTTAGCACATCTTATCCACCCCGAAAATCCCCCATATTCCACAAATATTTCAAGGCAAGCTGTTGTCATGACAATTTTCTGTTGGTTTGCTACAATATTGTATATATCAGTTTTGTGAGGCAAAATAGCCTGGAGTGATCAGTGGTACAGTGGTTAGTGTTGATGGATAATAAGTGGCTGAATTCCTGGGCAATGCCAGATGCCTTTGAAAATCACTTTGGATAGACATTTTTGTTGTAGTTGCCTTTTTGCGTCACTTTGTCTCATTGATAGCCCATGGCTTTCATATGCAGCAATAAAATGGGAAAAAGTCTTCAGCGACACCTACATCTATATTTTTCCTACATACATGCACATTTCAATGCAAATGCTGTACTGCACCACTGTTTTATAGTTGTATAGTATAGGAGGTAACAAGGCTGCCAACAAACAAAACAAAGCAGAAAACTGAATACATTTTAAGCAGAAATAGAATAGAATGATCTGTATTATTTGAAGTGTATAATTTCATTTGTCTGTGAAAATACAGCATCTTTCCATCTACAGTGATCTACATTTTTTCTGGTTTTAAACTGCAGGTTAACTGTTTTGAACAGAGTATTTATATTTTTTCCGATAATTTTCACACTTGTCTCAATACCATGTACACTTTTTCCAAACTCTTCACACAATGAAAATTATTGGAAAAAACTGTAACCAAAATTGTATTCCAAGTGATTAGTCCAGCACAAAACTTTCGCAGGGATAACTGCGCTATTAGGGATTTAAACCCCAAGCACTAAGCTACGCGGAGCCCATTGGTAAACCAAGGCTGGTGACAAGAGCATTATATGTGCTCCCTTGTTTCCAAACTAACTGATTGGGAAGGTTTAGTCAGCATCAGGACAAATCTGAAGTACCTTCAGCAAAGGTAGAATTAGATGAAACATTGTTAAAAAATGTTCACACAACAATGGCATTAGCTTTAGATACTGGACAATAATTAAGTTTAGTTAAGCAAATCCCTTAGATTCGTTTATGTGACTTTTAAGGAATGATGCAAAATTATTTGGATGCATTCCCACAGTGGGTTTCGCATAAATAACTCAATTTCCCAAAAACCATTTCGACTGTTTCCAGAAGTGGTGCTGTTTCAATCAGGATGTGACGTTCCACTTCACTGTCAACATGCAAGATGGCGACCCATCACAGGCAAAACGCAGCTGGACGGAGGAAAGTTCAGGTAAAATTGGATTGCTGTTAATAACAAATGTGTTCACTGAAGTACACAGATACAGAAGTTGTGTTACTTCGCTTTTTCTCTACTCGACTAAAGTGGTATTATGAGTCCGTAAATCGTATAATTGTGTATATGCATGGCAAAGGGAAGAGACAAGTTCCTCACGTTAATCTGTGCTGCTTCGTGCGCAAGGTGCTTATCCATGCTAACAGGCTAGCTAATGACCTAACGGACAACAATCTTACAGAAAGTTATCCTTCTGACAAATTTGTTTACCGGTCAGTAATGTCACTATTCGCACAAAGACCTTGCCAGCACTTCGCTAGCTAACTAGGTGCATTTGAAGGTGCAAAAGCAATGGTATACCTTGCCCTACCAACAAAAAAAACAACCGCCTGTTTCAGCTATTTAATCAGAATTTTTCATTCTGGTAAAGCAATTATTTGGAGGACATGCGAGTAAGAGACCTTTTGCTGTGGCCAAGTTCTCAGACAAAGCAGCGGACGATAAATTGTCAAGGGACCACGTCTTTGGTCCCACTGATTGTTAATGTTTGTTGAGTGGACCTGAAAGTTAGTGCACTAACTCACGCAGTTCCTGTATTACCTGGCCTCCTAGGTGTCGTATGTCATTCGAGATGAGGTCGAGAAATACAATCGCAATGGGATAAATGCGCTGCAGCTCGACCCCACCCTGAATCGACTTTTCACGGCAGGAAGGGACTCTATCATTAGAATATGGAGTGTCAATCAGCACAAGGTAAACTTTTCAGGAATTTTGCACAATGTCATTACTCTAGTTTACCCTGTAACGGTGCCAGTCTTGTGGAAGGTCTTGCTCAAAATCAGTTTGTCTCACTTCAGCAGGACCCCTATATAGCTTCAATGGAGCACCACACGGATTGGGTCAACGATATCGTCCTCTGCTGTAATGGGAAGACATGTGAGTGAAAGCATCATCATTATCTGCCCTCTGATTGTAGACAGCATGACTAGCACAGGTGTTAGTGACGGATATGAGTATAGCTGAGATATAGTTATACATATGTTATGTCCTGTCCTGCTCTCATATCTATGAATGCTGTTTTCATTCAGTGATATCAGCCTCCTCAGACACCACAGTGAAAGTGTGGAACGCACACAAAGGCTTCTGCATGTCAACGTTACGGACCCACAAGGTTGTACTTAAATTAAGTCACTGCATACATCTAATAATATAGGACATTAAACTTATTTCACAAAGCTGGCTTACCTTCTCAATGCAAGTCTTTTTATGGATATTAGTGATGTACATTATGTATGTATCTCTTCATGAAATCATTGAAACAAAAACGAAAATTATTAACAGAAACATAGCTCTATGACCGTAGTAATTAGCGAATGTCTAAGAACAGTAATAACGCCTTCCTGTGTAATGTGATACATATGAGATATGGATGTATGTGTATGTATGTATATGAGTGTGACCTATGGAGTTTCATCCCACAGGACTATGTCAAAGCCTTAGCGTATGCCAAGGATAGGGAGCTGGTGGCCTCAGCTGGTCTGGACCGACAGATCTTTCTTTGGGACGTCAACACCCTCACTGCCCTCACTGCCTCCAACAACACAGTCACAAGTGAGTAGCTGTTTGTCCTTACCCCTATTCTCCTCCTGTTATGTGTTACATTGATGCTACGACCTGGATTGGGAATGAGGTTTAGGGGGGTGAATGTAACAGTAGTCTTCAATTATCTTCTTTCAACCCTAGTCCTGATCCTTTGCATACTTTGTTCTAACTGGTTTTCAAAATGCAGAGGGTCTTTGTGGCAATGTTCATGTCTCCTGACTTTCCTCTTGCTTCAGCCTCCTCACTAAGTGGAAACAAAGACTCCATCTACAGTCTTGCCATGAACCAGATGGGAACAGTCATTGTGTCTGGCTCTACAGAAAAGGTTTGATAGCTGATTTGATTTGAAAATTACATAATGGATACATAAATCTCTGTACAACTATCTATCATCTAATATAATCACATGTAATGTAATCTACAGGATCTACATCAATCTAATATAATTTAATAACTGAATAACTTTCATTAAATTTGATTTGGTCAGGTGTTAAGGGTGTGGGATCCACGCACCTGTGCGAAACTCATGAAGCTGAAAGGCCACACAGACAACGTAAAGACATTACTGTTGAACAGAGATGGCACTCAGGCAAGTACCTCATCAGCACGTCAGTAGAGCTCATCAATTGAATAGCCTTCCCTGCTGCTTTGGTGTTAGTGGTTTTATTTGAAGGATTTTATTATCTTATCTCTATTTATCGTTATACCCCACTAAACCCACCCTCTCTTGTTTACACCTGTTGCGCAGTGTCTGTCTGGCAGTTCAGACGGCACCATCCGACTGTGGTCTCTAGGCCAGCAGAGGTGCATTGCCACGTACAGGGTTCATGACGAGGGCGTATGGGCCCTACAGGCCAACGAGGCCTTCACACACGTCTACTCTGGGGGCCGCGACCGCAAGATCTATTGCACAGACCTGCGCAACCCCGACATCAGGGTGCTCATCTGTGAGGAGAAGGCTTCTGTGCTAAAGGTAAGCGAGGGAGTGTTAAAAGAAGGTAGAACTGGTTTGTTATCTCCGCTCCTTATTTGTAATCGAGTAGTCATTTGAATAGACACATACCATCTGTTATGATCAAAATATCATGTGTATAATTTTTTTAACTACTTAATTGTCGTTTAACATTCATTAAAAAAGACATGTATCGTCAGCAAAACATAAAGTAATGTCCATCACTGTCCTTTAATCAACTCATATCAAAATCAGAGTTAGGATCAGAATTTGAAAAGAGTTTGTGGCTCTCAAGGGAAGGATGATCTTGATTAAGGAAAGGAAAGTGACCATTAACCCTTCATCTCTCCTGTGCTTGCTGTCATTTTTTTAGATGGAGCTGGACAGGTCAGCTGACCCTCCTCCTGCCCTTTGGGTCTGCACTACCAAGTCATCAGTGAACAAATGGGTAGGCATTCTAGAATGATCCTAACTGTGTGCAGAATGTGAGAAAGTTTTAAAGTCCATTTTCATTTTCAAGGATTTGGGATTTCAATGATGAAAGAAAGAACAATGGCACTGTCATTTTTAAATGTTCTTAAAGACCTTAACCCTGTATTTGGCTCTAATTATGTGTTACGCTCCTATCTATATTTATAATATGTAATATGTAATTAATATATTCACAATCGAGCTGGCCCTTGTCATCATTGCAAGTAAAGTTAAGTACTGTAAGGCCATGTATCTTATGATATGTTATTTGAACACTACCAACCTCTCCTTCCCCTCTGTCAGTCGCTGAAGGGAATGCAAAACTTCCGAGTATCTGGTGACTATGATAACGACTGCAGTGCCCCCCTGACCCCACTGTGTACGCAGTCTGAGCAGGTCATCAAAGGTGAGCCAGCTCAGAACGGAAGGGCCCGCAAACATTAGCCCTGGACACCAGACGATGGACTAGTTACTATTCACAATTTAGGATAGGAACCTGCATGAAAAATACCATGTTGTACATACTGAAAAAGCCTCTTACATTATGAGTCAGAGAGATATTTGTCCTCTGAGGAATGGTTTGATCAGAATGTGATGTATTTGTGTGTGTGTGTGTCAGGTGGTGCCAGCATTGTTCAGTGTCACATACTGAACGACAAGAGACACATCCTCACCAAAGACACCAATAACAACGTGGCATACTGGGATGTCCTCAAGGTATGTGCTCCAGGAACCAATCAGGTTGCATGATTACACACCAAATAGAATTGAGGCAGCTGTTCGGTTCTGACTCTTATCGTGTTTATGTTTGCCAGGCTTGTAAATTTGAAGACCTTGGTAAATTGGAATTTGATGAAGAGGTTAAAAAACGGTTCAAGATGGTTTATGTTCCAAACTGGTTCTCAGTGGATCTCAAAACTGGGGTAAGAATATTTTTGTTATTTAGTCTGAATTATTGCATTTCTGTTGTCATTGCACTACCGTTAATGGGACCACATTCCAGTCATCATGAAGTGTACTTGTCAATTCATTATTTGTATACTTGTGCTTCAATCATGTGTTATTACATAATGTTAATTTGAGAAGATGCACAGATTAGAAATAATGATGACTCGTGGTAGATAGCACTGTAATAGACATAAAGAGTGTATTTTTCATGTTGTGATAGATGCTGACCATAACACTGGATGAAAGCGACTGCTTTGCTGCCTGGGTCTCTGCCAAGGATGCAGGTTTCTCAAGTCCCGATGGTTCTGACCCAAAGTGTAGGTCTACGTGGCTGTCTCTATGCTGGTTCTGCTGTCACTTGTCGCTAAAATGAGCCAAATTGGAACTAAACTGGCTTATCCTCAATCCTAGTGAACCTGGGCGGGCTGCTGCTGCAGGCCCTGCTGGAGTTCTGGCCCAGGACCCACATCAGCTCAATGGACGAGGAGGAGAACGACGCGCAACACGGTAAAGTCCTGCACACCGCACACACTCTGCACATATTGTCTATTTCAGGTGAAGAGTTTAAAATATAAAGCCCATGTTATGAAGATGCCACCGCAAATGCCATAGTGGCAGCTTTAAACTGAATTTAGTTTTATCTGAAACCGAACTGAAACCATTTATTATACTTGCCACGACTATGCTAGTTGCTGTCTTTTTAACCTTGCTGTCTTAATGAAGATGAAATCTTTAAATTGAAAAAAAAATGAAAATGAACAGTCATTCATCAGCGGTGCTAGTGTCCATCTGATTATACCCTGCCTGTCCCTCTCTCTTGAACTGAATTGACTGCCTCTCTGACTCTCCAGTGAATGGGGAACCAGAGACCCGGATACAGAAGGGCAATGGCTACTTCCAGGTTCCTCCGCACACGCCGGTCATCTTCGGGGAGGCGGGGGGTAGGACTCTCTTCAGGTGTGTTACTCTTCCATGTCCGTAGTCCGAGTCTCAGCCTCAGTCATTACTGATGGTGTCTCCAGTCTGCAGTAGTCATAAATAACGGGTTGGCTAGTTTTCTTAAGAGTAAGAAGGTAGAGCATGTGACATTATCGTAAACAAACATGGACATGTGATATTAAGTAACATTTTGCTACAAGATCTAAAACAAGGCATCTGCTGTAACAGGGTTGCCAACAGTCACGCTTCTATGTCTTAACATGAAACAATTCTATTGAATTCAATGCATCTCATGCCAAAAAATACACCTGTTTTGGTCAATCTCATCGATTCTCACTCCAAGTCATTCTTGAAAGTTGGCAACTGCTGTAATTGTATGTTACACTTGTGTTATTTTCAATGGCAATGCCAAGCAAGTCTAATTTGTTCACTTATTAGCCGTCTTGCCACTCTTCCTCCTCCAGGTTGTTGTGTCGAGACTCAGGGGGAGAGACTGAGTCTATGCTGCTGAATGAGACCGTTCCTCAGTGGGTGATCGACATCACTGTCGATGTAGGTATCCTTTCACTGCCTGATTGAAATGTTTACAATACAAACATTATAATTATTTTGCGTGCCTTAGTATGACTGCACTAAGAAAATGTTTGTTAATTGTGTAATTTTACTCATGCTACGATAATAACACTAACAGCAATCTCTTACACTGTCTTTCTCCCTCCCTTCTCAGAAAAACATGCCGAAATTCAACAAAATCCCTTTCTACCTCCAGCCACACTTGTCCTCAGGTGCAAAAACACTGAAGAAGTGGGTAGAATTTGCATTACTAGCAAGACCCCTGCTAACATTGTAACCACTATAAGCTATAGAATGTTGAAATGCTAATATTAATGCCATCACTAACTTTGTTATTGACATTAATATGATCTCGAAGAAGCAAGAACCAAACAAACCTTATACATATATATATATATATATAGCTCCTTTTAAAGCCATGGATGCAAAGTGCTTGAAAAAACACTAGCTGCCAGTGTAGCGAGGACTATGCCTCATAGGTGTTATTACCTGTGTTTATAGGGACCGTCTGTCGGCCAGTGACATGCTGCAGGTGAGGAAGGTGACGGAACATGTCTATGAGAAGATCATCAACCTGGACACAGAGTCCCAGACCACCAGCTCCTCAGCCAATGATAAGCCGGGAGAACAGGAGAAGGAGGAGGATGTAGCCATGTTGGCGGAGGAGAAGATCGAGCTCATGTGCCAGGACCAGGTCTGTTCACGCCACTGCTGCTCAAGTCTTACACAGATGAAGGCTATTTAGGCCTATTTACCAACCCCACTCTCGCTCGTATCATATTGCTTCATTATGTCAAAGCCCTTTATCATAATGACCATAGTAATGGAACTTAACAATCGAGTTGGCTTTGCTCACACTCACTAAACATTAGTTGTGAAAGATTATTAAGTGAAGTTATTTGATACATGTTTGGTGTCCGGATCTGTTGGTGGCAGGTATATTTGTCAGAGCTCTCCAAAGGTCAATGTGTTCTCTCCCCACACTCTCTTTCACTGACAGGTGTTGGATCCCAACATGGACCTGCGGACAGTGAAGCATTTTATCTGGAAGAGTGGTGGAGACCTGACACTCCACTACAGGCAGAAGTCCACGTGAGGGGCCTAGGGCCGCAAGACCTCAAGAGAGACTGAAGGGATCTGCACAGGCCCTCACCCCTGAACACACACACACACACACACACACACACACACACACACACACACACACACACAAACCACTTGAGGGCCCCAGGGCCTGGCCTGCCCCGCCCCTGACGCACACACGCACACACACATATACACATATACACACGTACACACACACACACAAAAGCCTCCTGCTGTTCACAACAGTACTCCCTGCCTCCAGCCTCACACTGATTAGGCCAACATGGACACTTCCAAGAGAACTTCCCAGTGTTGGAGAAACTTCTGGAAGTGCACACTCACTGTGGGAGAACTGAGCCATTACCATGTACAGCAGAGAGAATTCTCAGACTGAAAACAAGTATCTTTTGACGATTCTCGATTTTTAATTTAATTTTCCTTTCTTTTTTTTTAAACCTGCGTTTTTTGCCCTGTATTGTAATTATTTTCTGTTTGGGTGCCAGTGTTGGTTTGTGCAGGACCTTCTCTCACTCTGTGATGTGGATGGCTGTGTGCACACAGGTGTCAATGTTTCAACCACATTCCAGGTACCCACTGTTTTCTGACATCATCAGGCCACCAAACAGTGCTCCTGCATTTGAGACCACCGTGTGTTTTGGCTGTCATTCTTATGCGTGGCAGACGCTCAGCATTTTTGTCCGTTAACAATGGGCATAGAAGTAATTTAAACTTGAAGTTTATTATCTTTCTGATATTCTTTTTTCTTTTAGTTTCTTTTTTTGTATATGATTGTGTACAGTAGACTTTTCCTTTTTTTTCCGCCCCCTTGAACATGTTTTAAGTTATTCTTTCGTTTTCTGGAATTTGTTACTTTTGTACAAACCTATTCCTCTCCTGGAACATTTTGAAGACTGGTATAAATAATGAAGACGAAACCTACAAAAGACTTGTGGTGGTTGCTGGCAGAACTGCTCTCAGACAAGTGCAGCGTCAGTGACCATGCGCACACATTAAGTACTAAGCATTAGCACGCTCAAACACTCCAGAAGGATGACTGAAATGTTCTGGAGCAGTTAATCACTAATCTAACTAAATGATTGAGTGCATCAATCAATCAATCAATGACAATATTCAATTAAATTCAGTTCAATTTTATTTATATAGCGCCAAAACAATAAAATTGTCTCAAGGCGCTTTATAGAGCCCAGGACCTGAACCCTATTGTTGTATATTTGTATATTAAAGTCAGTGTAAGTCAAAGATAAGGTCTTAAAGGACAAAGTTGAGCCAGTTCCTGGGAAAGAAGTATGTAACAAGAGCATTACATTTGTAATTAATAAAGGAGTCTTTTAAATGAAGCACTGGTTTTACATTCACTTTTAAGTTACAAGCTTATAGGTTTGTGCGGTACTTAGGATTCTTTTTTTTCTCTTTCGGATACATATGGTTTTATGAAACGGGTTTATGGAACTGTTATGGGATCCAAAAGCAGAGTAACTAATGCGTCATCTAAATGTAAATTTAGCCAGTTTGTAAATGTATGGCTATATATCAAAATGCAAAAATTCTGATTGATCTTGACCATCTAGGTGAAGTGTTCCTTACTTGTCAGCTACAGAGAGCTTTTTAGATGCGATGTGAAGAGGCTTTGGCTTTAGCGAAAGAGCCCATAAAGTGTGTCTGTGTGTGGTCTTTTCAGTGGAAAAATACTTTTTCGTAAAACACATCTGAGACTTTCTTGACAGTAAGATGCTGCATAACCAAATACCAAGAAACTGAAGTACAGCATTGCAGGCACTATTTATTATTTGCATGAACACAAAATGAACATTATCTTCACATGGTACACAAAAAGGACAAGTATGTCCAGACCGAGGTCATATCCTTGGTAAACAATTCAAAACGACTCCCTTTCGTTGTGCAATATTTAAGGAAAAAAATGTGAAACAAAACTGCAGCTGGTATTTTCTCTCATCCACGTAACCCCTATTTGATTGAGCTGCACAGTGTTATGTGGACAATGCAGGATGCACAGAATGGGCTTATTGACATGTATCAACTCGTGTTGTGCCCCAGAACAGAGACGTGGACCTACGTATGTTGACCACTTCCTGAAATACACAGTGGAAATTCACACAGGTAGTGATTCAGTTTGGGTGAAAGTTGAAAAAGCCTTGCGACTGTTGACTGTATGTGCCAGGCTTGTAGCCTTTCTTGCCGTGAAGGCTTTCTGATAAGGCACAGATTCTTTAAGTTTATCAATCTATTAAGATCCTGACCGAAAGCTATGATTAATACACTTTTAAAACTTTTTTTTTAGTTTTAACTGAAACGACACACAGCTTTAAGACAGTGTGGTCTACTTCCTTTGTTGGTGGCATCTTCAAACAAAAAAGTATTGCTGACTTCCTGACTTGACAAAGCTGTAGACATATTTCTGGGCTAGATCTTAAAGCACCAACTCCCCCGAGAAAATCATTTCAATATTAAATATTAAAAGCATGACACTTTAAAGAAATGTGTCTGTTAGTATAATGGTAGCAATTCCAGTCTTGTGTCAAGTGTAACTTGTAAGTCATCAAAGTTTAATAAACATGTCAGTCTTATATATTTTCCCTCTTCCGCCCCACACACACCTTTGCGGCTGGGGAGGATGATTAAACTCAATTCAATCCAATTATTTATATAGCACCAGTAACAGTCTCTAGGCGTTTTTACAGAGCCTGAACCCTAGAGCAAGCACTAAGGCAACTGGGGTAGGGCTAACTCCCTTTTAACAAGAAGAAACCTTGATCAGAACCTCAGCTCAATAAACAGGATAAACATGATAAAGATGATAAAACAGACAATGTGAACAACTGACAAACGAAAAAACAACCGCCCCCTCACACTCCTCTGCATTGGAGACAGAGAGGGGATGATGGGAGTGTTTGAGCGTTTATTTAGCCAACATGTAAGTTAAGTTATTTGGCTCTCCCCAGCTCTGTGTGGTCTTGCCCTACACCTGTGGGGGTGTCTCCCTCAGGCAGTGGTCTTGCTGAGCTGCTGGATGCGTTCTGCCAGCTGCAGGCAGTGGAGGACCCTCTTCTGCTCGGCCTGGAGCTGGGCAGGGGGCAGCTGGCCCAAAAGCTTCTGTCCAAACAGCACCAGGTCCTGCATGAAGAGCCCCACCGGCTCCCTGGGGGCATTCGGGAGCTCCGTCATGGAGCACGAGTCGAAGCGGAAGTTGATGTTCTTCACCCTCGGGAGGTTCGGACCACGCTCCTCGACCCAGGTGATGGGCCTGTGCCAGAAAGAACCATTACACAACGTAAAAAAGAATGAATGAATGATTTATTTATTTACGTTATTTACCAGACTATTAGTCGCACTAGTTGCACTCATCAAATAAAATGTGTTGTAAAGAGTTGCTTTGGTCTATCAGTCCCATTTAGATTATTTTTTTTTACATCGATTTCAGAAGAATCCCAACTTATTTTGCATGACTGAATACATCGAAATCTTCATCCCCTGTGTTGTATTTAAACAAATTCAGCCAACTGGATGTGTCATTAAGAGGAAATATAGACATAAGTCGCTTCAGAATGTACTGTAAGTCGCAGGACCACCCAGACAACTAAAAAAAAGTGTGATTTATAGTCTGGAAAATAAAGGATTTCAATCATTCAACAATTTATGAATGACTGATAACGATGACCATGATTTCAGTAATCAACTGATTTATCCAGTAGGTTTATTGATCAGTCTCACCACAATCAATCTATTTCATGTCCACAATGTCCCGCTTCATTCAATTACATGAAGCTATTATTTTATAACCATGCCATTTAAATGATGATGTACAATGTACAGTACAGTTCTGTCACCCCATGCACTATGTGCCTGTGCAAACTATATTCCCGGGGAGCCCACATACTAATCTCTGCACTATACTCAATACATTTAAATGTACTCTAACACAGACAGTCACCGATGCTGAGACTGGAAAGGTAGAATCAACTTCTGGCTAAGCCGTTCTGTATTTCTTAGCCTATGAGGTTCTACGCTCCCTCGTTCTCTGTCTAGTCGACTTACTTCTGCTTCTCGGTCTGCAGCTGCACCGTCATCTTCATGTAGTTCTTCTCCTTGTCCTCCACCATGGTGGCGCTACTGACACTCAGCTCACCGAACAGGTCCACCAGCCAGGTGAGGCGGGCGATGCCGCTGAAGGCCAGGAAGCCAAAGTCATTCTTCAGTGGACCCCCTGTAGGAGCAGAACAGACCACAGAGACAACAGGGGAGAACAACAGATCAGAGAGGAGCAGAACAGACCACAGAGGAGCAGAACAGACCACAGAGACAACAGGGGAGAACAACAGATCAGAGAGAAGCAGAACAGACCACAGAGACAACAGGGGAGAACAACAGATCAGAGAGCGAAAGATGTTTAGCTTATGTTTATCCATTATTAAACATTACATTAGGTGCTTTGATCCTGCTGGGTTATCCAGATGTTTTCTAGTGCGGTTCTCCCGAAGCTTCCTAAATCTGAGTGGGGCAGGGCACTTGCTCTTGGCGTACCTGTGAAGTGTAGTGAGCCATCCTCCAGTGTCTTCCCAGCCACGTCCTTCTTCAGCTGCTTAAAGTCAGGAGTGAACAGCTCAATATGCTCCTCATGCAGGACCAAACCTAAGAGGTGATGTTGACACACACACACACACACACACACACACACACACGCACACGCACACGCACACGCACACGCACACACACGCACACGCACACACACACGCACACGCACAACCACACACAGATATTTAAGCTCTAGCCAGTTTAACAGGTCACAACCACACAGCTAAATCCCAGAAATACTGGTCATCTTTATCCTAACCTCAGCATAAAGAAAGCAGTAACAACGTAAAACCTTAACACTAAAAGTGTGTTTCATCAGTTTGTACAGAGAGATTAATGTTGTCACTAATATCATGGAGTCAATTAAAAATAATAGACATTATTATGGCATACTTATGTATTTCATCTATGCATGAATCTTTCTCTTTCTTTCTCTCTCTAACACACACACACACACACACACACACACACACACACACACACACACACACACACAAACACAGAGTAAGCCATGTAGTGACCCCTGAATGACTGACCTTTCTGCTGGGCGAGGTCGTGGAGTTCAGCTGCGGCTTTGTAGTTCAGGGTCATGGGGTACTCGACACACACGTGCTTCCCAGCCTCCAGAAACCTCCTGCATTCCATCACAGCACAGCACAACAAAAAAGACACACCATCACAAACCAGACAGGGAAGGAGTCAGCAGACACTTTCTTATGAATTACCCTATCTTACACCTACATATGATTTAACTATCTTTTAAATGTAGTGCTAACATACAGACTTTGAGTTAAACTTAACACTACCAGTATACTGGAATTCCAAACATACTAACAGGCACATATGTGTGTTACACAAACAAGTTATATTTTAACTATACAATATACTGAGTCCACACTAATAATCTGTTTAAAAACATTTTGATATTCTACTTACATATCCCCTACCATAAGCCACATAAGATTACCTCTAGGCCTAGTTCTATTCAACTGCAAAGTAGGTTGTAACTCTGTTGGAACTGTTACCCAACCTATTACATGGTCCTTAATAGCATACCAGTAGTTACACTGTAAAATGTAAGAGTAAGAGTGACTAAAATGATTGATTGCACCATTACAGAACGTGTTTGTTGACATAAACATTCATGATTGAATTTTAAGAGGCCTTACAGTTGCATCACTACCACGGGCAACCAATCTCCTGGGGAAAAAAACAGTTCACTGTCATCACCCATCACTAAAATCATGGCCTCTCCCATTAAGTCTAGCATCAGGTTATCTCTGATTCAGAGTCCTCTTAGTTCCTGAAACACAAGGTTTTTCTTTAAGTGACCAAGTCTGACTGGAACATGAGGAAAGCCCCCTGCAGCTGAGCCCATGAACACAGGCCCTTTTGTCTGAATCTCTCTACTCCATCAGCTCCATATCAGGGGGTTAAAATAGAAGCCTGTGTGTAAGGGCTGGGTGGTATGTTAAATAAATATCACAGTAATTATATCACAATAATTCCACAGATTTACCTCCAAATCCATGATAATGTATCTTGTAATGGCAAGTTTCAGAACAGTTTCAGATCAGTAAGAGGTTAATTAGACATGACGGTACCAGCCCTGCCATACTGTGTGTGAGAGAGAGTGAGAGAGAAAGGGAGAGAGAGGGGAGAGAGAGAGAGAGAGAGGGAGATAGAGGGAAGGGAGAGGGAGAGAGACAGAGAGAGGGCTCATGCCTTATGTGCTCCTCGTGGAATGTGTTCTCTGTGCACACCATGGCAACCTGGATGTCCTCTCTCTCCACCGCCTCCTCCACTGAGATCTGTTTAACACCCTGCTCGTCCCCAAGGGTCCTCCTACACAGGGGCACAGTGGACAATGTCAGCACTGCTTACACAGATAGATTGTGGCACTAAACATGGCGTCAGGTGCTGGGTTGGTTCATCTTTTCACGTCTTTTGAGACCTAAACAGCATATGGAGTTAACAGTGGAGTTAATCAGTGAACAACATCAGCAGTATTTACAGACACACACTATATGACCCACAGTCAGGTGCTTAGTTTAGTTTTTCTAGACTGAACATAAAGTGGCCAACATCAGCACTTTAGCACTATTTACAGACAAACAGACAACATTAGACTCTAAACATAGATCTAGACTCAGTCATACAACATGTCACACATTTCCTGGAATGCATGTCATACATTTACGGGAATGAAAGAGTGCAACAGCTTATATGGGAATTGGGTAATATTTCACGAGAAGTGTGTTTAAGGGCACTGTGTGGGACCATGTTTAAGTTCAGAGTATAGACCAAAGAGCCTCAGGACACTGTGAGCGCAGGAGTTACCTCGAGACGAATCCCTTCACACTCATCTTCTCTGTAGCACTGGAGGGCAGGGGGGCAAGCAGGTCCCGGATTCTCACCCGCCCAGCTATCCCAATGCCCACTACTACCACGCCAAACATGTCACCTACAGGACACAATCACAGGTTAAAGGAGAACTAGCCAAACATGTGACCTACAGGACACAATCACAGGTTAAAGGAGAACTAGCCAAACATGTGACATACAGGACATGATCACAGGTTAAAGGAAACCTTGGCTAAACATGTTACCTACAGGACACAACCACAATCACAGATAGAGAGGTTAAAAGGGACCTGACATTTATATAGGCCAACGTATTCACCTTACTAATTGATTCATTTAGCAGACGCCTTTATCCAAAGCTATTTACAACTGAGCTTTAACAATCAAGATACTGTAAGTTCGGTGTAAGTTAGTAACTTAGACATTACACAAACGTTGGAAAGTATAAAGGGGAACTAAAAGTTGAAGGTTCTTCTTTCACTTCCTGTCTGACAATTAAGTTCTTCATATTGTCACATTCTAGTATAGTCCCTTCTGGTAAAATCTTGAGGCAATATATTGAGGTAACAGTTACAGTATGTGTGAGTTACTGATAGGAGCATTTCCCTTATCAGTCATGACAGAACAAGCAAAGAAACTAACGGGCGGACTGTTACATCCACCTAACAGGCAGTGAAAATAAGAAAAACAAGTCCTATTTCAAGGTCACAAACCATCTAAACATACAGTAATATATCCAATGTGGACTGATTATTTAACAGAAAGTCTACTAATTAATTGCAACCAATGACGAATGATGAATGTTAAAAACAGGACTTTTAGATCTACACATCTGAAATTGATCATACATGAACAATACCTCATACCTTGAACATACATGATCTATTGCGTTTTATCGCAAAAAAAATTACCAAACTGTACCGATGGATCCGTCTACAGGGTGGCATAAGAGGTTTTTTTTAGAAGAGACAGTAGGCTACCAGTGAGATAATGCTATTTCTGCTTGCAGGCTATTGACACTGCATCCTCACACCGTCATTCACGTCTCCTTCTGTTGGATTTACATTGACACCGGGCAAGCGTTAGCGTTAGTAAATAACGACACCGTATGTCTAGGGTTTCAAGTATGTATCCTTGAAGTAGCCCTGGTACATGGAAATCGTTAGTTACTTAAGACTACTGCAAGGAGGGTCGAACCTTGTGTAACTGACACCACAAGAAATGACCACTGAAGAGGTAAATTAACTAGGCTAGCCTTGTAAATTATCTCACAGATTAAATGGCAAAATGCACCGATACATTAGTTTGTACTTGGCAAAAGCATCATCATCACCTCACATACCTTTTTTGATGTGCAAATGAGACCTCTTGAGACCTCCGCGCGTATGCCCCACTGTCGCTGAGGTAGGCTCGTTCTGTGTTATAACTCCCTTGTTGAATAACCTGGTTGGAACTTTCATAACTCTCACATGGCTCCACGCGTAGTGAAATCTAATGGAAATGACGTAACGTTGTTGTCCCCGTCACGTGCCCATTTGTTACTGCAGGTCATGGTGCGTCGTGTGGCCGTACAACACTTGAACAAGTATGTTATTTTCTCATAATGTAGCAGTGATATTGGCATAGACTATACCACAATTGATGAAGCTTGTACTCCTATGCAATTATTCTTAAAACATGCCAATGAAGTTTGTTTCATTCATTTCAAAGAACCAAGATGGCCGCGCACATGACTTGAAACCTGACTGAAACATCGACTGTGTATGTAATCGTGACACAGTAGGTCAGTAGGTTTGTATGTCTCTACTCTCCGCTATATAGTCAACGTTAATTTGATGTAAACATTTGACACGAACGATAGAATTTCTAGCTAGCTAGTTTACAAGTTAAGCTTGCTACTTAGACGTTTTGCGTTTTAACAGACTGCACATTCTTCTTCTATTCTTCTTCTGTTTTACTTCAATGTACGTCAGTATGGTACAGTTTAGGGCGTCTTCGTCTAGATTGTATAATCTTAATAGCTATTTCTGAAATCTAACGTATTTTGCAGGGCTTTCGATCAATGTCCTTGGTGGACACAGTCATTCAGTCGAAGCATTGGTGAACGTTCCTTGGATTTCTCAGGATGCGGAGATCGGCGAATGCCCTCCACCAGATGGCCGTATTCATGACCGTGCTGACAGGAGGAGGTTGTGGGATGATGTACTATTTAATGCAAAGTAAGTAATGACAATGAAAGAAATGCAAATAATAAATAAATATTTGTTTCTGATAGGCTTACATGTTTTTTCTTGACTAATACATTTTGCGTGAGAAAACTCTTTGGAGGGATTATTGTGACAGAAATCGGCTATACAAATAAAATATGAAAATAAATAAATATTAAAGTTATTAAATCTATGGCCCAAAGTGTTTTTGATCTGATCATTCACTGCATGTCTATTTTAAGCTAGTTATTGTTTTGCTTCAATTCTCAAAAGTAAACATCTGAATTCACTTGTGCCAGATCCCTTATTTAGCCTTATCTTTTGTAAATATTTAGATGATAGGAGGCTGAAATGAATTAAAATAAGAGTGTAAATTGCAGTGCAACCATGGCTACTAGGGAGGAATCATTGGTAGATTAATGTATGGTGTCACGTTAGGTTTGTTTTGACCAAATGTTTAAAGGGGGCCACATCAATGGGGGTACAACTCTGATGTCTCTGATAGAATACTAATAGATATTAATGTTGCTGATATCTATACGCATGTAGAGAACTTTGCCCAGGCTGAATACTACCGTTTGGCCCTGGAGCACCTGAATGGTCACTCAACTGCCATGTCTTGTTTGGGAGCTCCTCCACTGAAGGTCCACAACCTGCACCTGTCTGATCGATATAACCGCATGGACCACACCAGGGCACAGGTCAGAGAAGGGCCGCCTGACTGAACTGGGGTGCGTTTCCCAAAGGCGTCGCTAAGCAACCACAATGGTATGAACATAGTGTATTACATGAACACAGGTCATGTTATTTGTGTTAACAAAACTTTGCTTTTTATGAATCTAGTTCAATGCGGACATCTCATGCGTGATGAGAATACAATCTTAATTTCCTTAACAGCCAATGCACCATACTTATGGCAAAATCACGGCTTTCAATGCATGCAGAATTAAGTGTAAGAGCTGGTAACTAAGGAGAGAGTTTTCAAAATGATAGTCTTTGTCATTTAACGAAATAGTTGTTCTGCCACGTTTTGGGGAAACGCACCCTGAAGAGTGGGTGGTGGGTGGGCTGGGCTTTCTGGTTAAAAGATGAATGTGGAGAAAGAACCCTCTGAACTTTCCCTATGATGTCACACATTGGAATATATATTTTGACCTCACTCCCATGCAGTTCATCCTCAATTGATAAGTACAGTGTACTTCACATGATAGTACATTTTATTGCATCATATGCTGAGGGTTATAGGTATATGTCATTGATAGTAATGGTACAATTTCTGTAGTAAAGCAGTATGCGGTCTGCTGTTTCAGATTAAAATTCCTGTAACTGGATCCAAAACTGGTGGCTATCTCTTTGCCACCTCTGTCAGAGACCCTTTCATGAACAGGTTAGTGTCCCCTCTCCTGCTCCCCTGTCCCTCTCATGTGCTCCATGATTTGATCTGTGTGCATTTTCTATGGCCCCTTTAATCTGTCCTAGTGTGTGGAGCAGCAGCACCTCCAATGTCCCATTACAGTTAGCAAACTATCTGTATCTATGTAGTGTCTATTAACTAACATAACAACCTAACCTGACATAATGTTCAAGGTAGCTCTCAATTGCTTGTCAGCGGTACAGCTAATCTAGACGCTAGCACTAATCATGACCCCACATCTTTGCCTGTATATATTTCTCGCTGTTGGCAGAGGACCAGATGGCTTGCTAGTTGTTACTGTAAAAGACAATTCTCCCAAACCAATGGTGGAATAGGTGTCTGAAGGTTTGTCTCTGTGCTTTGCTGAAATATGATATTTATTAAAGCACCCTTCTTGGTACAACCATAATGAATCTGGCTCCATTCAATAAGGAACTCAGCCTTAGCTCCTGGCTTTTATTGTATATTGCTACCCGTTAGGTAGGCTTGGCTCAGTGACGGGCACCAGGCTGCTGTACAATCTCCGTATAACCATTTGATCCAGTGCAGAGGCTGGTCGGCAATCCACTGCTGTATAATACAATTAACAGTTCTGCTGTTATGGTAATTAGTTTTATACTATAATTGAAGATTCAGTCTTAGGTTTGATCAGTCAGGATTCAGGTTTATTCTTGTACAATGGTGGCCAACCACTGTGAGACAGAGACTTGAAGATCCACCCATCCTCTCAGAGCTTCACCTCAGCATATCTGATTATCCCTTGAGGGACAGTCTGTTAAATATGATATAAAACTGATATTTAAGGGGTGTTATCGTCTATTCAAATGGGCCATGGGTGCAGGGCTCTTTGTCTCGACCGGGGGAGGGGGAGGTGAATCTCTGTCTCACCTCACTCCTCAGGTCAACCCAAAAAGTACCTTCACCCAGGAATGTTTACATGCTAGTTAAATCCAAATAAAAGTAACAATTATAAATAGGTATAAGATCATTGAATTATTGACTAAGGCATATTCCTATTAACTATACCGGTCCCTTCAGCTGTAGCATGTCTATCCCAGTTAATTAGCCAGGTCCTCAAGACTTACATATTGCTATTCGGTTTGAAACTAATCCAAGCCAGCCATTGGGGAAACACCTTCGAAAACTTCTTTGGTTAAGAATTTCTGGAGAGGCCAACAGTGGGTCGAAGTTTCACAGTTTATTTAGTACAATTGGTACAATGCAGTTCTGGAATGTTTGTTAGAGGCACCATAAAACAACACCTAACCCACACCTAATGATTAATTACAAGAAGAAGAAGTCCATCTGTGTTTTTCCAATCCAAAGATTCCCATCCTGCCTTACATTAATGAAGTTAGACCTACAGTATTTTATACACCCCGTCTGCATTTCTCTTGTCTCTTCCCCACCAGATGGCATATTCAGGAGGTGGTTCTTCAGCTCAGGGAGGGTGAGCGCATTCAGGTTTTCACACCTGAACCAGAGAAAAGTGAATAGAACCGGCAGCAACCATGGCAGAACCAGCTCTCAACAAATACACACGTCTTCTCTGTCGGTGTGTGGCTGTCCAAAACTATGCTGTGTATTCTACTTGAGCAGTGTACATTTCAAGATCAGAATCCTCAAATGGCTCTTTTATGATACTGGGTTCAAAGCTTCAGGTGGGAGGAACGGGTGATGGAGTGTCAGTTAATGAAAAGGCTCTTCATAATTACAGGAATCTAAGGACTCGACTAATAATGAAATTGTGTGGTTTTAAAAAGACGGCTGACGGTTAAGATGTGAAAGGACGATGCAGGCATGCGTCATCTGAGACAATGTTCTTCATTAAAACATTCTTCGTTGGAGATGCAGCTTTTTGTTTCTTATTTTTATCTTAACTAAGAAAGACGTGGATTAGAATGTCAGAGTTTAGTCAGAGAATACTTAATTGAATTACGTTAACTAACCATCATGACAAGCCAAAAGGATATTTGCATTTGCATTGTCTTTATAACTGACAAATAGACAAAAGTACAATAGTTAAACTAGATTGACGGAAAAAAACAAAGGGATTTCAATGTATCCTCTCCATATGATTTGACATGCAATTAATTTAATTAATTTCAGTGACACAAATACAATAGAAATGAAATATCATTAAATAGGAACTTTATGGTTTTAGTGACTTTCAAAAACTAACATGAGGTACAAATATCACATGAGAAATGAATGACTTGGTCTTAATAACAACATTATAAACTTAAA
Source organism: Clupea harengus (assembly GCF_900700415.2). Classification (NCBI taxonomy): domain Eukaryota; kingdom Metazoa; phylum Chordata; class Actinopteri; order Clupeiformes; family Clupeidae; genus Clupea; species Clupea harengus. The sequence goes on along the minus strand of NC_045173.1, from coordinate 18,999,382 downwards.
CTTTTTCCCTCAGTAAATAACTTTTTGCATGTTGTGAAATGGCTCCCCAAACCTAAAGCAGGTAGCTGTTGGGTTCTGCTCTTGGCTAAAGGCCTCTGAGTCCGAATGTCTGCACTGTCCCAATGTGTATGCTGTCATCACTATCAGCTCCTCCACCCCTGGATCTTTGTCAGGGGTGTGCGGCGGGTCCTCTTCCCCGATGCAGGTTTCTTTTCTGGTGTGCGGCTGCCACTCGGGCCCCCTGAGCCACTCATGTCTCAGACACTCCTCAGCAGAGAGGCGAGCCCTAAATACACACACATGTGCGCACACCACACACACACACACACACATACACTACGTTAGCATATAATAAAAAACACATACTTCATTTGCAAAAACCACAAATCTCCCTAGATGCACAGCCCTTAGGTCCGGAAGCAGTGATTGAATGTACTAAATCATAGCTAAATCACTTCATCACATAATATTGAAAGTGTGAGTCATGATGCCTTGATAGTCTGATGTCTTTTTGACAACAGTCTTCCCTAAGTAATCAAGCTAAACCACTACAGGGACTACTGTTGCCCACTTACTATGTGTGAACGCCCTATGCTGAACTGCAACCTTGTGATTCCATTGAACAGCTTCAGGGAATGCTAGAGTTTCTCACCGTGGGTCTTTGAGCAAGACAGCCTGAATGAAGCAGATGGCAGAGGGGTCCAGAGCCTCCAGCTCTTCCTCGGTGTAGGAGACGTTGACCTGGGAGATGTTCAGGAAAGTCTCCTGCTTGTCCTCGCCCAGGAAGGGAGAGATACCAGTCAACATAACGTACGTCAGCACGCCAATACTCCTATTCGGAACACACACACACACACATGCAGGCACACGGTTTGCTGAGAAGGCAACAGAACTCTTTGTGTGTGTCCATTTTGTGTCTATTTTACAAACAGCATACTGCTGCTGAAATTTCTTGATATTAAAGGGCCAGTGTCTTTTTACCAGCTGATAAAGAGCTTATTTATTTATTTATGTATATAATGGTACACTTTGACATACAGCACTGTGGAATGGCAGTAGTCCAGTAAAAGAAGACACACTGTCTTACCACATGTCAGTGGCAGTGGTTATGGGCTCATAATTCAGAGTTTCAGGAGCTAAAATGAAAGTAGGAATTTAAGGAGAATTACAACGGTTGCTTAGAAATAAAGAGAAGAAGTGGCACTGGTTTCATATACAATGGAAGGAAGTTCAGTTGCACACAGACAAAACACAAGTAACCCTGGTCTTCCTTGTAAAAACAGGCACAGACATTGGTTTGAGATGGACCACGTCAGCATAATGGCGCTCACCTCAGACGGCGCTATGGCTTTGCACTTTGAGCCAGTTTCCACTGAATGAAACTGACCACAGTGACAGCGCCTAGCACTCACCCACATACTCCGGGGTGCCCATGATCTCTCTGAGCTCCTGGTTCTCCCTCACCACCCGTGACAGCCCAAAGTCCACGATCTTAATGTCACCCAGAGGGTTGGTGCTGGTCAGCAGGAGGTTCTGAGGCTGGGGATGGAGACAGACACGGTAGAACAGGCAGAGAGACACAATGGAACACATAGAACAGGCAGAGAGACACAATGGAACACATAGAACAGGCAGACACAGACACAATAGAACACATACAATACAGCAGGAAGACAGACACAGAACTTTGGGCAGAGTGACACAATCCTGACCTTCCAAAACTAACAGACTTCAGTGAATTTCTTGAAGGCAGACAAGTACAATCAGTCTTTCTTATTCAATAATGTATCACAGCTCTTGCACCCACAATGTGATGTGGTCCAACAAACACCACCATCACACCACAGCTGAATGAGAGGCTGTTACAGAAGAAATTGGTTTCATGTATTAAAAACATTTCTCACAGCCTCATAGTAAGGGGGACTGTTTTGGCTTTGATTGATTGATCGGTTCCATGATATTTCACATCTCACTACCACAGCATTTTATTTTTCTGGTGAAATGGGTCCTGACACTTTTGTGTCACTAAAGGTTTAATAGATAGGAAAGATAGGAGATTCATGAAGTCATACTCATTCATGAGAGCGAGTAGTCTGTGGCCTGTACCTTGAGGTCAAGGTGGACGATATTGTTACTGTGGAGGAACCCCACGCCCTCCAGGATCTGCCTCATCAGCACCTTCACCTCCTCCTGAGAGAAGGCCCCGGTGTGCTCCGCCACACACTGCTCAAAGAGGTCCCCTCCCGATGCACTGGGAACACACACAGAGGGTCACACATGAGTCACACACACACACACACACACCGGCTCAGATGGTGTGCCACACATGTACGCACACATACACAGACACAGAACAGTAGCAGGAAAGGCTACTGACATGCATAATTGACACTTTGGGATGGAGCATTGACAATAATAGGAAGACAGAAGGATGTATATAGTGTACTGTGAAACCCCTCTTGAGTCATCACTTTTTCCTAGTCTTCATAGAAACCACCGAAAACTAGTTTGGTCATGTGCCTGTATCCACGTGTCTTTCACTGCAATAATGGGACTGTATGTGTGACATGAGTTGAGTTTGTAATAAGAAGGTGCCTCGCCCCACAGAGCTTTGGAGCTGTTGCTTGACCCTTGCGGTGCTTGTAACTTTCCCCAGTGCTGTAAATAAAGGTGCAGTCTCACACCTGTGTTGCCAGACACATACATACAGACACATACACACACGAACACACACACACATGCACAGACACACATACAGACATATAGATCGAGAGAGAGAGAGAGAAAGAGAGATAAAGAAAGAGAGAGATAGAGATCCTTTAATGAACATATTCAGTATTTCCCCTCTATTTTCTTGAATTGTTTGAATTTGCACAGACCACCAGTAGATGTCGCTAAATGGCTGCATTTGGTAATGTCAGCCTCTTGAGTGTAGTGAACTTCCTCAAAGATGTTAAGAGGGCTTAGTGGAAATTATTAAAAAAACATCCATATGCTTTTTGACATTCCCTTTATATCAATCCACATAATTACTATGCAGCTGAAATCGCCGTAATGCTGACTGGTGTCTGTTTGGAAAAGTCCCGTGTCTAATTAGTCATCACCCTGAATCATCACCCTGAAGTGTCCCTGCTTCATATTTTCTTAGAGGTTTCTTAGCATATTATCCAGAACACTATACAGTTTGCTTCTCAGCTATGGGGGCTAAAATGCTGCTCTCATTATGATCGACAAACTTAATGCCCTCTTCTGGGCGAACATAACATGCCCCGCTGGATGGACACCAACACATTCCTAAAAAATTGTGAAACAAAGTTGTCCAAACACTTGTCCAGTGACCTTGTTCTATTTGTAGTCTCTGTGTTGTCTGCGGGTCTAATTTGGTTAATTTGCTGGAACAAAGGGAGACAGACACAGATGGATCACAAAAGCCGGAGTAATGGACGATGAAAGGCGTGTATGTGGACAGCATTTGGGTAAAGTAACGCGGCAATGTGTGCAGACACACAGCAAGGGTCAGAGCCATCAAACAGTCTGGCTGCCATTCTCCTGGTCCTCTCCCTGTCTTACCTCAGATGGCACTGCCAATTCTCATGCCAGAGGGCATATGGCAGCCTTGAATCTGTTTGTGTTCTTATTTATACTGGGATATTTCTGCTGTGAACAACAGAACAACAGAAAATACTTTTTGTAGAGGGTGCCTTTACCTCTGTATGGTTTGCTCTATACTAGTCAAAACTGGTTCTTGGTCAGCCTAGGTGCCAAGCGGGTAGAGTGTTAGGTAACAGGTTTTTGCAGAAGGTTGATGCCCAAACAAGTCCCTACCACACCCTCTGTGATTTTTAACCGAGGAGGAGGGGGGCAGGCCCAACAAGACTGGACCTGGACAGCAAGACTGGACTACCACTAGTAATGTCAGTGTAATACAGTAGAGGATATCGACATATCCATATATAGGTACCACTCCACTAAATCTACTGACATACAACAGGTGATGTCTGAAGAGATAAGCGATGGTGTTAACCCACTACTCCAGCAGTAGCACCATCTCGCTGGGCGTTTCGTAAACCTCGTGCAGGTTGATGACCCTGGAGCAGGAGCTGGTCAGCTCCAGCATGCTGACCTCGTGGATCACCTCCCTGCGGCAGTCTTGGCCCCTTCTCCTCTTCCTCACGAACTTGGCGGCGAATTCCGTCCCAGTGTGCTTCTCCACACACCTTCTCACAACGCCAAACTTCCCTCTAGAGAATGCAAACACACAGGACAAAACAGGGCCATCAGGAATAACACAGTAGGCGCAGCGGTGCTCCCAAAAGTGTCCTTTCAGCCAGACAGGACATACTTTCATGGAATCAATAACAAACTATTTCAGAACACGATGAGGAAAAAAAACGCAGTGCATCAATAGTAGATATAATTATGGGAACAATTCCTCATTGTCTTCAGTGTAAAAAACACCAGTATGAGTTTACCATATCTGTTACCAAAGTATATGTTTACCAATCCCTAAATGCATCTGACAGATGCAGACCATGATCCCCACCAGTGTACCAGTGTCACTAGTCTATCTCTTATTGCTGGTGGAGTATGAGGTAAGTGTTTCAACTTACTAGTTTAGTCCTGATAAATGTACGTGGTGTGGCTATTAAATAACTAGACTGTTATAATGAGTATAAATTAGTTACTTGAGTATAAGATGCTTTCTTCAGCACAATCGAATTACAGCATTAGTCTCATTATTGAATAGCCACATCTCGTACGACCCTTTTTTCTGTTATTCTGTTTGTTACACTCAGATACTCTTTTCTCCTGTTATGTCAAATAGTGCAGTGTTTTCCATTACAAACAGCGTTCACTGGTGCACCATCATTTACAGTTGTTTATATAACACGTGTATACAGGTTAACAACATGATGTAATTTCTCAAGACATGGATAGCCTGGATCTATCCCACCAACCAACCTGATTAAGTGAAGCAGGACACATAAATAATAACACGTCAGCAAGCCTTTACAGGTGTTCTCACTCAGCTTCTAAGGGCTTACCATGTATATTCAATTCAGTATCATTGCAATGTGCACCAAACGCAACAACAAAAGCAATAATAATAATTCAAAGTACTCATCCAAATGATAAAGGTCTTCGGAACTTTAACCGTGTGATAATTAACACTGTAATGTGAAACTGAAATAAATTGTATTATTTGAATGTATATCAGTTAAATTATTAATCATCCTACATAAAATAAATTGTCAGGTATACCAGAGTAATTGCAACAATACAGGCAATTAACTCATACCCATTATGATTTGACATGACATTAACACTACAAACCTTGTTCAGGTGGGCGAGGGTAATTTATTTCTATTCTATATTTCAACAGGTACCACTTACCTGCCCAACTCCTTGCCTGGTGTGAGACTGTATCGCTCGGTCAAGGGCTCAGTTCTGATGTCGACTTTGATATCAGTCAGCAGCGCCGGCCGTTCCTTGCTTGTCTGTGTAAGCGTCTGGTTACCGTGGCGATAGCGTTGCGTCTCAGTTACCTGAGTATCCCGCAAAATGACGTCCATACCTCAAAACAGTTTCCAGATGCAATATGCACTTGAAGCTAAGTTACAGCCTGGTTGATTTGACTGAGCAAAACGAAATAGCGTAGCCTACAACTGACTCATGCAGTCACCACAACATGCTGCCCCACAGCACCTTGAGTTGATACAGCAGCCTTATCTACAATGACAGACGGACATTACTTGCCCGTAGAGGCGGAGCTCAGTCTAAACAGACGTGGAAACTGCCAATGATATTGTGAACGATATTTATTTATCATCAACTGATTATGGTGTTATGTTATGCGCATATAGCCTACACGACAAATCGCCACCTCAAAGATAATGTATTTCTCTAACTACATTTGTCAAAACGTTAAAAAGAAGACTGAAATGCCTTGAACTTTTATACCAGTGCTGTGTATTTTTGTGGACAAATTAAAAAATGAAACTACAATACATTACAAAGTGATTGTTTATTGACATTCGTAACAGTACTGGGCTTGAAGTACAGAGCAGAGCCTGAGAGAGAGTAAATATGAGTGAACCCATCATGATAAAAAACCAGCATAATATATCCAGGGATAGAAGAGGGCAAATCTGGGTGAAGCAATGAAACAGCAATGGTGTGGTGCATGTGTGTGTGTGTGTGAGAGAGAGAGAGAGAGAGAGAGAGAGAAAAAAAGAAAGAGAGAAGGAGAGAGAGGGTATGGTGAAGAGTGGTTTCTAATTCCAGGTGAACATGAGATAAAAATTGAACTGTGAGGCAGATTGAGAACTTTCACTTAGTGACATTCCATACAGAAAATCATTATTAAAAACATTTCATAAAAGAGAAAGGAAAAGGCCTCAATAACTGATACTATAACAAATTGCATTGCGCCATTAATATGGCAAAATATGCATAGCATGTTACACTTTATACATTTATATTTACACTGGAAACCACTGAAAGTCCATCAAATTACACGATCATACATCATTTCCTAAATTTTCTCCAGTTCTGTTACTTTTTAGCATAATTACACACATTACAAATATTAATATATACTCAGGAATGCTTGATCAATTGAGTCCAATTCGTACATCTTTAACTTTGTGATACCAGATATAAACACAGTTTATATTACATTCTTACAGTGTTCAGGCCAACTGTAACTATGTTCATAAACTTTAATTGTTCAAACCCAAAGTAAATGGCCATTGCTGAGGTCTCGTCAGCAAATTGAAAAATGCTTCAGGTGTCGGTTATATGACCTGTGACAGACCACCAGATGGTGTTAGCCAAACTAGAGGAAGTGATTCCCCTATCAAAGCAATGGGTGTGCTCAGTGGTGTGGTCAACTGCTGCCTTTAAAATCCAGTCGCCAATTTATTTTTTGTAGCGTTTCATTTTGTTTCTGTTCCTCATTCATCCCACAGAATGGGCGTGATCTCATGGCTTCTGTATGGCTTTTCACTCCACTTGGAATCTGTTTGAAAACGGGCCTTTAATAAATATTCTCATGCAGGTCTACATGCCGGCTCGCAGACCAGTCAACAATGTCTGTCTGTCTTGTCTGATGTCTTGATGTATATGATGATCTTTGGTGATTTGTCTGTGACAATCGTGTAGGTCCTGTCTCTCTGTCACTCAAACTGTCCTTCACTTTAACCTCAACAATGACAATATAAAGAAATGTCAATACTGTAAATGTACACAACACATGGTTTTGAGCAATTTCCTGTTGCCTGAGTGAATGTAAAATCGGCTGTAACTGTATCGTCAACTGAGAATGAACAAGGTCTATCTGACATGTCTACAAATGTATGATAATAATATGATTTGGTAAATCAATATATTTATATAATAATATGAATTTCATGGTGATTTCATAATGGTGGTTATTTGATCGCGTCTTTCTCAAAAGTGCACCTGGACCTTGTTAATTCTCAGTATTACATAGAATGGCTTCACCATCCAGGGGTCTTGAGTCAAATAAAACGCCACACATTTTATCCTCCACACATAGAGCTACTGCATCAGAGAAGCCTTCCATTTCCATCTGCGCTTCAACAGAGGTCACGTTTGATCATGTATTTATGCACAAACATTTAAAAACAGAGTTCAACAATCTTCACACAACCAAACATTCATATCATCCTTACAAACATGACTATGTTACAAAATCTGATAAACGATTTGTGTTACATTAAAACAGTAATAAAATACAAGACAGAAAAAAATGGTGGTCTATGCCCTTACGAATATGTTACAATATTTAGATTCAGAAATGCCTTCAGATTGTGTGTGTAAGTATATTATTTCACTGAGCAACAAAGATGAAATCCCACACTACTACTTCACTACTACTATTTTCTGGAAAAAAAAAACAAATGAGGTCTTGAAAAGATGAGTGACTTAAGACAGGACTACTGCATAAAACCTTCATATTTAATGTAAAAACAGCGTATTCGAATGATGCTGGCAACCCAGAGATAACATAACATAATGCTCTTTCAGTGATTGTGGCCCTTTCATTGTGTCTGCAGTGGGCTCCTCCTCACCTAAGTGAAAATGTTTTAATGTTTTAAAGGGCAGCATAAAAGTACAAGTGCGATGTCAAGGTTACATCATTTTCATGTGTATAATTTTTTTATATTTGAAAACAGACTTTGCATATAAATGTTGTTTTTTCATTATATATGTATACATCAGTAAGTAAAATCTGCACGGACTGGAGGATCTCTCCACCCTCTTTGAACCTCTGGTTAACAGACAACAGGAAGCACTAACTAATGTATGTGAAAATCATCCCGCTGTAACTACACGGTGATAACTTAACTGACTGATCGTTTATTTTGGTTTGAGGGTGCCCATTTTGAACTGAGGCAATGCTGAACTGATATGGTGCGGTGGCCATTTTGAAGTGAGGCGATGCTGTTTGGCCTGCTGCAGATGCCTGAGAGGAGCAACAGGCCCTAGTGATGTCACAAGTTCACACTGCTCGAGATGCCACGCCCCCTGGTGTGGCGTGATGGTGACACGGTGGCACTACATCCACTGATGACAATTCCCATTGAGGCACACTTCCTGTCCTGTAAATCTGTACTTCTTGTGTCAACATTGACAACAGCAGCAATGCGTCTCTCGTGAGAAGGTAAAACTGCAGCAAAGGTCCTGTGATGGTGAGGCGAAGGGGAAAAACAACTGGAAGCTCCAGCCCGCTCTGGCTCTGGCTCTGTCTCTGTCTATGGCTGTGATTGTGGTTGTGGTTGTGGTTAGTTGGTTGGGGTGCTGTCAGTTGCAGTAAAGGATTTAGGCCCTGAGAGTAGTAGGAGGCTGAACCCAGATGTTTACTATTGCATACCAGCTGGGATTGTGCAAACCCAATAAAGACTGTACATACAGTATCAACAGGTGAGTTACACATGCATGTGTTTTTTGTGGTTTTGTTTTGTTTTTGTTCTATTTGTTGCTCACAAAAAGAGGTGTCTTTAAAAAAAAAAAAAAAAAAAGAGACAATAGTCCACAGAACCAAAATTACACGTTTGTAAAAAAAAACATCAACAGTTTTTGGAGTTTGCCCACTCCAGAGTCCCCCAGCTAGATAGGCCTACAGGTGAGGAGTCATTACTCCTGGCCAAACGTGCTGGATAGGCCTACAGGTGAGGAGTCATTACTCCTGGCCAAACGTGCTGGATAGGCCTACAGGTGAGGAGTCATTACTCCTGGCCAAACGTGCTGGATAGGCCTACAGGTGAGGAGTCATTACTCCAGGCCAAACTTGCTGGATAGGCCTACAGGTGAGGAGTCATTACTCCTGGCCAAACGTGCTGGATAGGCCTACAGGTGAGGAGTCATTACTCCTGGCCAAACGTGCTGGATAGGCCTACAGGTGAGGAGTCATTACTCCAGGCCAAACGTGCTGGATAGGCCTACAGGTGAGGAGTCATTACTCCAGGCCAAACGTGCTGGTCTCCTCCACAGCGATGAGCAGTTTCTCATAGAGCATCGTATAGGAAGGGTAGGGGGGTAGATCCAGACGGTTAAAGCATGTGTGAGCCCTGAAAGACAAGATTCAACAGCAACTGTTATTCTCAGGCACGTCTCTTTAAAGTTACCTGTCAAATCAGCTCAGTGAGGATATCTGATAAGCCCAGTTGATATTCTTGCCTCCCGCGGATTATACTTTAGGACAATGACTTGTCAATTGTAGACACACAAATCAACAAATGCATAAAACAGCTTATATAGATGCTGAAACATTAAACAGTAACAGTTCCTAAAACATTCACATGTACAGGTGAACATGTAGACATCGAGTCAATAAGAAGTTATTACACCAAAATTATAGATCATTTTTATAAATCATAAAATGTTCATATATCCTGTATAGGCACTGTCCTATAGTCAAGCATCCCCAACACTCTCACATGATTTTGACATTAACTCGAATAATGTTCACCAGTGGACCACCGGCTCACACATGGACCATGAATCCAGAGAAGCACTGAACTGTAAACCTCAGAACTCCCATTAAAAATGAATGTTATGAGGAGCAGAGGGGATATGAACACTGGACTACAGCTGAAACAGCAAATAGGGCATGACAATCTCCCGTGCTTAAAACAATACCGTAAAACCAACCTTCTCTGTCTGCTTTAGGATGGGGGGGGGGGGGGGGGGGGGGATGGTACATTGGTGGCATTTAAAATAGCATGCATGTAGGTCAGACTGCTTCCCCAGATTTCCTCAGGCATGACAGACCCAGACACAGACATGTTAGCATACTCTCAGTGTATGTGGGCTGTGTGTGTGTGTGTGTGTGTGTGTGTGTGTGTGTGTGTGTGCGTGTGCGTGTGCGTGTGCGTGTGCGTGTGTGTGCGTGCGTGCGTGCGTGCGAGGGAGCAAAAGAGTGGGAGTTTGTGTATGAGAGAGAGAGAGAGAGAGAGAGAGAGAGAGAGAGAGAGAGAGAGAGATGGTAAGTGGGAAGTGAGAGTGCATGAGTGAGGTTGTGTGTGTGAGTGTGTGTGTGTACATTTGGGTAACGCGGAGGAAGCCTCTTCTTTGTTAGAGAACTGTAACTCATCCATACTGGGGCTCCAGTGTCACTTGTGTTTGTGTGTGTGTCCAAACATACAGCTGTGTGTGGACAAGGTTTCACTGGGCGCGGTCACAGCATGCTTAGAGCACAAAGAGCCGATTAAGGCTAAAATCACTGGACCAGCACTGGACAGTTAGGGCCATTTTCTCCTTCAAAAGTAACGTATGCAAATGAAGCATGTTGTATTCTTTTTTTTTTTACCAACAAATAGTCGGAATATGCAAATGTGTTTAATTATGACGCATTTTCCATTTTCCAAAATGTCTGTGGTAAAAGGGAGTGCAGTCACCCCACCTGCCTTGGGGCCTGGGGTATCTGGGGCAATAACCCTGTCTCCTGAACACAACACAAACGAGCCAGACATGTTGGTGTGGCAGTCAGAACCCAAACTCTGGTCAGTCCCAACACCACAGAATGCCAGTAGGTCACAGTAGCCAGAGAGAAGCAGAGGGGCAGGGAATCCAAGGCGTACCTGGGCAGTGAGGTAATCTTGCCCCACTTCTCGATGCAGAAGCGGCGGAGGCCATTGCTGCCGCGCAGTGCAGTGAAGCCCTCGTAGGGCACGCTGGAGGTGCCCGTCACAAACTGGAGCAGACGCAGGCGCTGCTCATTATTAAAGCGCTCCACGGCTCCCCAGAACCACCGGATCACAATGTGCCCATCATGGTAGCCTGGAGCAGGGGAAGATCATATATATATCAGCATGTCTTATTATACTATGTTGTGTCATCTCATACCATTTAACAGATCATGTCACACCATATATCGCACACTACCATACCATATCTGACATATGGTATGTCTTATAATATTATGTTATTTCATCTCATACCATCACACTATATCACACTATACCCTACCATACTTTACCATGTAAACCATATAAACTTGAAAAATGGCAGGATTTAAGTTTATGATGTATTAGGTGTCATATGTAATAAGGGTATTCATAGTAATACATGTAATATTAATGTGCTGCACAATGTTACAGTAAAACATGGGCTGCCTGATTCTGACCTCCTCGGTACTCTGTGTTGTTCCTCCAGTCGTTCAGGTCGATCTCGGCTGTTCCTGCGATGACCAGTTCCAGCTCTCTGGCATCAAACACAGACACCAGCCGAGAGTCCACCACCTGCACAGAGACGGGGACAGAGACAGAGACAGAGAGACACAGAGCTCAGGACTCAGACCCCTGGCAGCTCACAGCCCAACAGCTACTGCACTGACCTCAGGCCTGCGCACAGGAGAGGAGAATGGACTGCCTAGAATGGGTAGAATATGCCATGTGTGTGGTGCCATGTGTGTGGCTTCAGTGGGTAGAATATACCATGTGTGTAGTGTCAGTGGGTAGAATATGCCATGTGTGTGGTGCCATGTGTGTGGTGTTAGTGGGTAGAATATACCATGAGTGTAGTGTCAGTGGGTAGAATATGCCATGTGTGTGGTGTTAGTGGGTAGAATATACCATGAGTGTAGTGTCAGTGGGTAGAATATGCCATGTGTGTGGTGCCATGTGTGTGGTGTTAGTGGGTAGAATATACCATGTGTGTAGTGTCAGTGGGTAGAATATGCCATGTGTGTGGTGCCATGTGTGTGGTGTTAGTGGGTAGAATATACCATGAGTGTAGTGTCAGTGGGTAGAATATGCCATGTGTGTGGTGTTGGTGGGTAGAATATGCCATGTGTGTGGTGCCATGTGTGTGGTGCCAGTGGCCCTGCTGCTATTTGCTGATATTTGCTGTTTCTCTTGAACACTAGTAACTATGGTGTATTAGCTACATTCACAGAGCCATCACCACACCACACTACGGGATTCAGAGAACTGCAGTCAGATTATGACAGATGTAGGTCACTGACTTAATTCAAACTGTGATCAGTTATGGAACTCTTCATTACAACAAATCCCAGAGAGTTTCAGTGTAATGTAATGTCCCTTGGCCCATCCTGACGTACCTCGTAGAAGCCTCTGACCAGCGCTTGCGTCTGCTGCACCACCCCTCGCTCCACCCTCCACTTCACCATTCGATCAATGTACTCCTTCTTGTTCTTCTCCGTCACCTGGATGTTTGCTCCGCCCGATTTCAGCTCCCTCTCCGTTACCTGTTACCACAGGAAGAGAAAGAGAAATTCATGTTTACATGTATTCATTTAGTAGAGCTATCCATCCGAAGCAATGAGAGTGCAGGACAGCATGCTGTACATCACATCAGCATGTGCCCAGGGGATCAAACCCATGGCGTTGGTGTGAGTAGCAATAAAGAGAATCAGCACACTTATAGAGCACAATGACCATTTGGGTTTTGGGTGACCTCTCACCTGACCGAAGACCTCCTCGTTGACAGTGAAGGTGAGGTCCAGGACTTCGGTGATGTCGTTGTCTTTCATCCACTGTAAACTCTGGTGGAACTCCTCATCCAGGTACTCCAGGTCACTGAGGTCAGTTGCTCTGATGATGAAAAGCAGCCCTCATGAAAGGTGTTGTGCCGTCTATATGTTGTGCTAATAGGCTATATGTTATGCTAATAGGCTATATGTTGTGCTTATAGGCTATATGTTGTGCTAATACGCTATATGTTGTGCAACTGCGTGGTTGGATTCACAGATCACATGATCTCAAGACAGCTCTTCAAATATCGATACAGTGTTTTCACATTTGATTATATGTTTAAGAACAAGTGTTTACACAAGTTAATAATTGCATTGACCTTATTCACATAAAAGAAAGTTTAAAGGACTAAGTGAATTTAACGATAAACTCACAGTCTGAGCAGGGCTTTGTAAAATGGTCGCGTGAAGAAGGCATCGAGCAGGTACTGGTGGATTAGGGCTAGACCAAGGATACGGCCGCTGAAACGGAACCTGGATACACACACACACACACACACACACACACACAAACCACAACACAAACAGAGATAAACACAATGATCTATATTTCCAGTTTGAACTTTCTCGAGCTACATCATCTATTTATGGAGAGTCTGAGAGTCACTTTGGACTCTTACGTTCAGAATAGGAACACATCCAATAAAAATAGCATGCCTCTCTACAATACACATAGACACACACAGGACACTCTGAACACTTTCTAACAGCATTCGGAAACCCTTTTGTTTGCTTTTCTTTTCACCCCGTGCACTAGCTCATACGACACTGTGGGAAAACTCGCTCTCATCGTCTGCCTCTTCCAAACAGGAAGCCTTTGTGTTTATGGGAAGGATGAGTGAGGGGCCTCACCATTCCAGATGGTTCTCCACAAAGGCGGACATGGGGCTGATCTGGACGGTGTAAGTGTCATTGGCGGAGTACTCAAACAGGCCGTAGTACGGGTTGAAGAGCTCCTGGGAGAGCAGGAAGAAGAACTCGCGTGACGGCCCGCTGTAGTCCAAACTGAAGGAAAGAAAAACAGCAACACTCCAGGATGTCAGACAACGAGACTCTTGAGATGAGATTTCACACATAAATTGCCAACATATTCATAAAATGCATGCAGTATACACAGCAACTATCTAGGAACATTAGGTAAATATGGTGAATTCTGAAAGATTAAATCAAAACCAGCGAACAAGCAGGAAAACAGAGAGGTTGTTTTTATTGAGGCCAGGCAGACTCCTACCCTTCCTCTCCGACAAACGTGATGTAGAGTTTGTTCCTCTGCAGTTCCTTCCGTGAGTAGGCCATCACCTGGTTAAAGGTGCCCTCCAGCAGGTGATCTCGCCTGACTATCAGCCTGAAACACAACATATGCCCACATGTACATATACATATACATAATATGTATACAAGTGTATGTGTATAATAATATAATTATTATCATACAAATACTCATACATCTACCTACACATATACACATATTATACACACACATAGACAAATACAACTTACATAACTCATTTGAACAATGTTCATTCATAAATAAACTTAACTGAGTGACCTGTATGGTTTTAGGACCCTATGGTTTTTCAGTGTCTCTGATATTCTTTCTGTGTTCGATGTGGGTTTCTTGGCACGGGTTTCTTACTTGATCTTTCCAGGGCCCTGGCCGTATCCTTTGGCTTCCAGCTTCCTGTAGAAGTTACGGAGTTTGGCCTCAAAGTCTCTGCGATAGGGGGCTGGTGCTCGCGCTCTTTGTGTACCTGACAAAAAGACACAAAAAAACTACAGATCAGAGGTGGATTCTCCTGCTTCAAGACACTGTCCTCTGCATTTATAACAAGAGGCTCAAGTTGACCACACAACCACACAAGAACAGTTTACACCAAGGGTCAAGAGGGGGATTAGCACTCTGAAAACACAACAGCATTTCTGTTGAGGAAAATGAGCTTCGAAAAAGATTGCCGGATGAAAAATACTGGGGAAAAATGAACACCGGGAGAGATATTCAACACCATGTTGAAGACTCCAGGAGAAATCAACAGCATGTTGCCTCTGGTCACAGGGACGTAAGCAGAGAGGGAATCTTGACATCCAAGACCAGGGAAAGGGAACACGAGACTCCACACGATGAAGTCTGAAGAGCAGATTCATGAGGGAAAGGTGGAAGGTTGGGGACATTCCACAGAGGTGGAGGATGGATCAGGTCGGTTAATCGGACGGGTAGGCAGAGCAGATTAAAGAGGACCCTGACCTGGTGAGCTATCGATAGGCAGACAGCAGGCTGGGAGCAGGGGCAGCCGCTCCTGAATGCCTTGCGTGCCCCAGGCAATAGCATGGATTCAGCAAAGTGAGTTACACAACACCTCCACTCCCAGTTTACACTCTGATGTTAACGTAGATCTACTGTACTCTACTGTATTATGCAATACATAAATAATAGAATAATGCATTGAACCTTGACCTTAGTATATGGAAAGTTAAATCATTAATATTGAGAGTGAAACAAATCTCTTATATTTTGGATAGACCAAAAATTATTCTAGGAACACTTCTAAGAAGTCCATGACACTAATGATTGGCCTCTAACAACAGTACTACATTATTCTCAAAGCTTGTGAAGTAAGTCAGCAGTCACACTCCACTAACCTGGTGAGTTCTGGGGTGAGGATCCTGGGGAACATCTGGGGGAGAAGCTGAAACTCGGGTGAAAGGTGGTCAAGGGGACGTAGGACATGATCTCCTCCTCGAACAGACTGTGGGCGCATAAACACTCATCAGAGAAACACGGGCAAAGCACGGGTGCAATAGCATTGTGGATGCTGTGGAAAACACCTCAAACTAAATCCCCCAAATGACATTAATCTTCGTCTCCCCTAAAACAATATAACACCTCTTCATGTAAAGGGGCTACTGAAGTGACCTCCTTAATCAGTTGATACGTGGTGAGCAACCCAATAATTATTCACAAACCTATTGAGATCTATTTGCGTTTCTGTTTAATAGTGCTATGTTGAGGTGGAATCGGCCATCTCTACTTTATGTGACTCTACCTCAGCAGCATGACCAGGTCAGCATCACAGGAGAGCTTTTCCAGTCTCTGAGTCCCCTCTGTGCGGATGTGGTGAACCTTCTCTCTACAAAAAAACAATGTATAAACACAAACACACACACACACACACACACACACACACACACACACACACACACACACACACACACACACACAGACATAACAGAAGTAGATCACAATTAGAGCTGCACTATATATTTAGCAAGCTTGTTCTCTTTTTAATCAATAGTTATCTCGAGGGTCTGCGATAGAAAAATCAAATTGCTTTTAAGCAATAAAAAAGGAAACATCAAAACTGCTCAATAAAATTGCGACAATGTAAGGAGAGACATACTGTATTTATTAAAACAAGCAACAAACAAGCAAGTGCGTACTTCAGCGAGTGATTCCGGGCAAAGCTCGGCTGCCGCTCCTGTAGCACCTCAAAGATGTTGGGTTGCCGTAGAAACACCACAATCTTATCATTGTAGGCTGAAGAGAAGAAGCAAGACAAACACACAGTCAGGTGTGGGTGAGTGTTGTAGAGAAAAAGGCTGTAACCTGTTTAAAGAATGACTACGGAGTCAACAAATAGCCTGGAATCTGGATTAAAAGTAAATGCAATCCAGCTCTATACCTCATGCACTGATTATATAGAGGTCAAAGGGTCAAATTCCTTGCACTAGTGTTTAGAGGTCCTCACACAATGGCTCGATCTCTGTCCTTCATGAGCTCGCCTTTACACTTAAATGCACCAGCTGCTCTCTACTATAATCTGAGATCACACCTCACCATGGCATGCCACTGGCTATGCTAATTACTGCACCCTGTTTGGCATGCCTCAGACATGCGTGACATGGGGTGACGTGACGTACCTAATGGCACTGGCTCCTGCTGGCTTTGGCTGCGTATGGCGGCCACAAGGCTGTTCCCCGGCCGCGTGAGCAGAGACACCCCACGACTGCGGGACACTTCAGATGCCTGAGGAGAAAAGGGAGAGAATGAATGAATGAATGAATGGATGAATGAATGAATGAATGGATGAATGAATGACTGCCAGGAGCTGACTGGGTCAAGTGGAACTGGGCCAGGGTCATTCCAGAGTAGAATTTTGGGACAATAAATGGGGATCAATGGAATGATATCGAATTGTAAGCGAACCAAGAATCACTTACACTAGTTTCCCAATCTGTGAATACACACACACACACACACGCACACACGTACGCACACACACACACACACACACACACACACACACACACACACACACACACACACACACACACACACACACACACACACACACACACACACACACACACACACACACACACACACGCGCGCGCCAGAGGTCTGTGCCATGTGCCAGGTCAAGCCCAGAGTTAGCTAGTGCGATTTGAGGAATCAACGCCTTAAATGAGAACTGGGTGGCAATGTGTGGCAGAGTTTCAGATGGATTAAATGATACTGTTGTTTCGCTGTTGATGTTTGTCAACATTTCATAGGGATAGCAAATACCAAATCATATGCATCATATGCAAGCTCTATGAGACTAAATAAAATAATGATTTACAAAAATGCTCAAATACCCACAAGCTTACAAACAAAACCAACTAATGTTTTGACTATATTGTCTGAGAATACAAATGAAATGGGCACATTAAACGCCTGCAGTGGTTTTACATTATTCCTCCTCTGGACATTTCACTTGATATAAATGGCCTGGAATTCTGTGAGTGGTAGTGTATCGTCATGCAGATAAAATGTATATCTCCAGGGGGATTCCTCAACCGTGCTGTGCATGCACATTCCTACATGCAGAGTTGCAGTTTTATTTCCTTGAGCCATCTTCTGGGTGAAAGGGCATGGACACACACACACACACACACACACACACACACACACACACACACACACACACACACACACACACACACACACACACACACACACACACACACAGACACACACGCACACACACACACACACCTCTCCTGCACTGTAGCTGCGTAGTCTCTGCAGATGCTGGCGATGTGTGAGATGATTGGGCAGCCTGCCGTTCTGCAGCGGGATACGGGGGTCTATGAAGGTGGTGGCACGGCTGTTATGGTCCACAAAGAACGACTGCAAGCACAGGAAGAACAGATCATAACACAGTAATCATCACATCGCCATCATGGCACTCCGGAAAATAACAACATTCGGCAGATATGTAATCTTTTTCGCCTTTTACGCTTCTATTTTGGCATGACATTTAGCCATCTGGCACATACTTTATATCCAATGCAACTTACACGTGACACATCAACCCAGCTGCAAACTAAAAAGACTCAAGTCTGGGATAGCTATTAAGAGTTATAACAAAATGGCCTTGCACTATGTTAAAATAATATACATTTCTCTGTGGATACATTGTGCCTAAATGAACACAAGACTGGAGACTAAACGCTTGGTGTTACAACCTTTCACTCTGGGTGCCCTGTTGTGTGTGAGACTGAGAGGGCAGAGTCGTGGGCGAGCACCTTTCCCTGTGGGGATACCGTGTGGGCAACAAGAGTCTCAATGAACTCAGATAGTGAGTAGTCAAGGCTTTTGGGGAGTGACGGCTTTCCCTGTGGGACCATTGCAACCCCAGGGGTCTACATAAATGAGAGTAACATACTGAGGATCTGGCTGAGTATCTGTCTCTGGGAAAACACCGTAGCAACAAAAGGTGAACTCAGACAGAGAATTAGTAAAGTTAGTGACGTTTTTTTGTCGTGAGAATATTACAGGATTCACAGGTGAGCACTCAACTGACACTGAAATGGGATCACTGTGAGCCTCTTGTATCTAAATGACCTCCGACAGGGAATAACTGGGCATTCTAAGTTCAGGCTAGTAGTATCTGTCCTTTTGGGAGCACTGTATTCAGCTTGTATCTAAATGAACACATACAGAGAGTTCTGGGTGAATGCCTGTCCCTATGGAAACACTGTGCCATCGAGAGGGGAACTCATATTGAGTTATTGAGTTTCTGGGCAAGTAGTACCTTGCCCTGAGGGTCTGTCTTGATCTCCCATCCCCGTGGAAGCTCCAGTTGGGCGTCGGCAAACTTGTTGAGGAAGGTGACCAGATCGCGGTTGTGCTGGTAGCGCTCGAAGTTACGAGCGTCTCGCCGGATCTTCAGGATCATGTGTTTGAGGCAGGAGCTGTTGGTGAACATCCGGTAAGCACCCTGTTTCAAAGATTCACAACAGAGAGAGAGAGAGAGAGAGAGAGAGAGAGAGAGAGAGAGAGAGAAATCAAACATGAGTTTGTTGCTCAAGGATACATGGAGGCAGTTTCATAACTGAAATATTAACATGCGTAGAGAAAGTCAAAGTAAAATAATCAGTCCCATTAATCATACATTTTAGTGCATTACATATACTGTCAAACACACAGACGTGAGCATCGTGTGCACAGTGCAGAGGCCAGACACACACAGACGTGAGCATCGTGTGCACAGTGCCGAGGCACTCACATAGTTGGCATGGAGAACAGTGAAGAACTCTGGGTGGGTGATAAATTTGACGGCCGGACTCTGGAGCAGCTGGGTGATCTTCTGACAGTGGCCTGGAGAGCAGGGTGTATCCCTTCTCGACTCTGCAGCACATACATCACATAAACACATGTGTCTCTTAGCATGTTGTGTGCAAGCACACACACACACACACACACACAAACATCACATAAACACATGTGTCTCTTTGCATGTTGTGTGCAAACACACACACACACACACACACAAGCATCACATAAACACATGTGTCTCTTAGCATGTTGTGTGCAAACACACACACACACACACACACAAACATCACATAAACACATGTGTCTCTTTGCATGTTGTGTGCAAACACACACACACACACACACACACACACACACACACACACACACACACACACACACACACACACACACACACACACACACACACACACACACACACAGTACATTCACAAGAGGACGGAGATGGAGAGCAAAGTGTTTACCATGGGCGAGTGGTGGTGAGTCAGTCTCACTGTTGCCCGCTGTCTCGCCTCTGGAGCTGTTTCCCTCTTCGTCTCTCCTCTCTGTTGCCATGGTTCTCTGAATTGTTTGATACCTGGCAACAGCAGATTTCAAAACATAAATATAACTCTGTGAGAGAAGATGCATCCTACTATGACTGTCACCTATCTATCACACTGTTTCAGCGCAAGATGCAATGAGAGCGTAAGAGACAATGCATTCATGCACTCATCTCATCACTCATACACACCCATACACACACACACACGCGTGCACACACACACACACTAATGCATACTCTCTATCCCACTTCCTCTTTCTCTCTCTATCCTAGGCTCTCTCTCTCTCTCTCTGAGACACCCTAGCCACAGAGAGCAGCCCCCCCCCCCCCCCCCGCCCTCTGAGGGGTCCATTACGGTCCTGTCTAATGGGGAAATGATGCTCTTGTGGATGCGCTGTAGCCCACTTCCCCATCAACCAGAGGCCCACATGAACCACTTCTATCACAAAACAGGGCCGCAACCAGGATTTGAAAATCAGTGAGGTTTGGGTGGGTGGGAAAGCAGTTAAGAATGTTCTTCTGCATATAAAGACTATTTTACTTCTGACTTAGATCCTGTATGTGTGTGTTGTGTAACCTACATACGTCATGCAGTTTCTTCAGTTCTTGGCTAGCAGAAGAAACATATAGTACCGATTGTACCATAGTGCTTCTTTTGACTGGTCTCTTCCTCTGTTCTATTTCTTTTTTTTTTGATTGGCCGGTGTTAAATTAGACCATATTATCAATGTATCAATAATTGACTTTAGCTGAGAAGGATGAATGTGTTCATTATTATTATGCAACAATACTTAGGCCTAACAGTTTGCTGGTTGAATAGGCCTAGGCTACTTGCATCTGCAAATTTGTTTTGAAATGTTTCATATTGTATACTTGTTCTTGATACTGTGCAGGTTATTTTTCTTACCAATGACGTTGTGTGAAATGCTACTATGAATGACATAACCTACCCCCCATCATGACCGGTGTTCGCATATTTCATACCATAGCTTGTCCATCTCTCAACTCCCACGTGCAACATGCACTAAATAACACGTTCTACGTGCAGACAGAAATGAGAAATTCTCTATTGTTCATTCAGTTGTATTTAGCTTCAAAGTGTATTTTTGAATCGACCTCATGGCTGGTTACGGACATGAACCAGAATGCTGAAGGAGAATACTGAGCAGCAGGAACCAGTGGTCTGCCAGGCCCAGTCCTGATCTCTCACTTTGTAAAAGTGTTCAGCTCTCATTTGGCCATTTAGGCCTACTATTTGATAATTACAATAACAGAACATATACATTCCTATTAATTCACATTTTATAGTAAATATAAATTTTAATATAGTAATGTAAGGCGTCCTGACGTCTATGTTATGTTTTTTTTAAGTTGCCATTTTCCTTAACTTTGTCTTAGTTGTTTACTATATTATAACTGACACCTGTATTTCTCTGTTATCTGACTTTGTAAAATACAGTACAGTTTGACCCAAATACTAGTTCTGTCATTTGAACGTTTATTTTACATTTTTAATTGTCTTTTGTCTTCTCTCCAGCAGGGGGCGTGAGCATGTCTATGTGCTGAGTGGGCCCAGCCTGAGGCATGGGGAAGTCACACTCTCAGTCCGGAAACATGTGGGGGCTCTGAGTCAAAGGCATATGACACCTCATCACTAAATTAAGCAGAAACCGCCCAGCACGTCTGGTTAGACAGCCTCTCAGGACCTGCCACTGTTAAATGGCTTTCCTGTGGCTTTTACGAATGTTTATGCAGTTACGGACTTTAATGTATGTAGACGTTGTGTATGAAACCCTCATGCACATAAACATGCCTCATAAACAAATAATACACAGCTTACTGGCACTTCATCACTAAATTGAGCAGAAAACTCCCAGAGCACATCTAACTAGACGCCGTCTCTCAACTCCAGAACCTGCCACTGTAGCATGAATTCTCTGCTGCTTTTATGGATGTTTATGTAGTGCAGCTTGAATTGACACTCGGTATGAAACCATCGTTGCACATAAACTTGCCTAGTCTAAACACAGCTTACTGACAGTTCATAAGAACACTGAGCAAAAAACATACCTTACTTAAACAATTAATGCACAACTTCATCAGCTAGTCTCTCACTCTTCACACTGTACAGCGCATAGTTTAGTTCCAAAACAATAAGGCACAGACTTCACATGTAGCTTTTTGAAGTACTGTACCATCCTCTCTTCTAGTGTCTACACACAACCCTAATAGGCTGACCTAAGTGTAATACAGAGTGTCGTTTTGTGTTTATGTCACAGAAAATGACACTCTCTTTTCAGTAGTGTATCTTGCCATCCTCACAGGGTTGAAATACTGTTTCTAAATGGCACCTTCCGGGAGTATGGCTGGATAGATGGGTGGATAGATAGATAGATAGATAGACAGATTGATAGCCATACGTGTGTATAGACACATACACGTATGTGTTTTGTCCTGATGAACCTTGTCACCGTGTCTCAATCTTTCCACTCATCTCTAGATGTGGCATCGCCTCCACCTGCCCATCCCACATCAAGCCGCTTCTGCTGAAGATGGTTATCTAATTCAGCCTCCACCTGCCCATCCCACATCAAGCCGCTTCAGCTGAATATGGTTATCTAATTCAGCCTCCACCTGCCCATCCCACATCAAGCCGCTTCTGCTGAAGATGGTTATCTAATTCAGCCTCCACCTGCCCATCCCACATCAAGCCGCTTCTGCTGAAGATGGTTATCCTCCATCTGCCCATCCCACATCAAGCCGCTTCTGCTGAAGATGGTTATCTAATTCAGCTGAAGCAACCCACATGAGCAGCTCATGCTGTCTGAGACAGAGACAGATAGAGAGGGAGAGGTAGGTAGATAGATAGATAGATAGATAAAGAGATAGAAGCAGAAGAGAGAACTAGAGGTGGAGAGATAATCAGAGATAGAGAGAGATAGAAAAGGCGAGAAAGAGAGAGAAGACGCCTAGGTAGAGAGGAAGCGATGTAAAGATAGATAGAGAGTGGGAGAGAAAAGTACAGAACTAGAGAAAGCGAGAGAGATGTCCCCCCCCCCACGTTTTTTCACACCTCCCACGTTTCCCAACCCCAGCCCCCCCCCCCCACACCTCCTGTTGAGCTGCTCCATCTGCTGGACGGAGCCGGAGCGGCGAAGGCCGTCTGGAGTGGCAGCGGTCGTGGGCCTCTGCCAGGTGGTGTTGCGGTTGATGTGGTCCACGTAGAAAACCCGGCCGTGGCTGTCGATACGTGCCTCCCAGTCTAAAAGCACACACACACACACACACACACACACACACACACACACACACACACACACACACACACACACACACACACACACACACACACACACACACACACACACACACACACACACACACACACACACACACACACACACTGCATTTCCCAGAAACTGAACCAGATCAGCTACATGCTGGACAACAACACTACGCACTGTACATGCTAAATGTATCACACTTTTTGTGACAGTTGTGACTGTTTGTCATGACAAATGCTTAACTGATGTGCTGTGGTGTGTGTCTGTAAAGCCGACTGTGTGAAGTGTTTTTGAAAAAGTGGACATGCACAACATTGTGGTGTGAAAATGGTTGTTAAAAACTGTTACTGAGTAATGTACTGTAATGTACTGTAATATTCATAACATGTAGAACATACAACAAACATATCACAAAAATCACTCAGAGAGTGCCTGACCAATGAAAAACATGTCATCCTAGAGTGGGTAAGCTATGGGGTGTGTGTGAGAGGGACAGAGAGAGAGAAAGGACTGCGTCTTACTGGGTGGGAGAGGCTCGTCGATGGTTGGGTAATGGTGGGGATCAGGCCGTAGAGCCGGGAGCTGACTGACTGCTGGGTGACTACAGGGCAAAGGACAATCACCTGAGGGAGAGAGAGAGAGAGAGAGAGAGAGAGAGTAGAGAAAAAAAGAGTGAGAGAGAGAACAGAGAGCGAGAGAGGGACAGAGAGAGAAAGAGAGAGAGAGAGAGAAATTGTGCTTAACACTTGTTTATTGACACAGTATTCTGAGGGTGTAATAGATCCTATATTGGATGTTCTCATGTATTGAGAGGTAGTTGAGGTAATGAGAGAAAGGGTAGAGAGTGAGAAAGACAGAGTGACAAAAGAGTGTCAGATAACACGCAGAGAGTCAAGTCAAGTCAATTTAAGTCATACAGCTCTACAGGAGTAACATATAAATGAAAGTTTATAGAAATGAAAGTTATAAATGAAAGTTAAAAGAGTGTGCTATCAGACTCATCATGCTTCTACTCACGTCCAGTCCTGCTGCTGGGCCCCGCCACAGGTGACACCCCATTACCCACACTGCTCTGGGGGCTCTGGACCTGGGTGGAGGGGGCCTCCTCCCACTGCGGCCGTCCGTCCCCTGGCTCCCTGCACTGGGCCCCCAGCCCATGGTCCGAGTCGGAGTCCAGGACACCGTTGACAAGCCGGGCCCCATCTTCATCATAGTCCTCCTCCTCCTCCTCCTCCTCCTCCTGAGAGGAGAAGACGGTGCTGTTGGAGCAGCGTGCGCTGTCGAGTGACAGGGCTCTCCCATGGGCACCGCCCAGTGCGCCTTGAGCCGCGTGACTGCAGCAGGGCACGGGACTCAGCTCTTCCTCACTCTCCCCTCCTCCTCCTCCTCCTCCTCCTCCTGAGGCCCCAGAGGTGCCGCCAGTGCCCTGTGTGTCCAGTGGCCGGCCATCTCTGTCCAGCTGGTGGATGAGGTCGGAGAGACGCTCCACTGAGCGGCTGCGGGGCAGCGTCCTGCGGGGGCACGGCGTGCCGTTGGGCGAGAGCGGGGCGTGGGGCTCCAGCACCACATCGTCATCATCATCCTCTTCGTCATCATCTTCCTCCTCTTCCTCCTGGCTCCCCGCTGGCTTCTGCTGGTTGTGGTTGGTGTTGGTGGTGTGGTTGTTGTCGTGGGTTTCGACCAGGTCCTGTTCGTGGGCGGAGGGCAGGCTGTGGAGCAGCCGGTGGATGCGAATGTAGTGCGAGCGCGGCGTCTCGGGCTCGCCGCACGCCGAGGCGATCACCGTCTCCAGCTCGGACACGGGCAGCGAGCAGGGCCGCGGCTTCCTCCGGGGTGTGGTGCGCACGCGCAGCGAGCAGACCTCCTCCGGCTCCACCTCCCCTCCGTCCATCTCCTCCACCTC
The DNA here is from genome assembly GCF_900700415.2 of Clupea harengus. Taxonomy (NCBI): domain Eukaryota; kingdom Metazoa; phylum Chordata; class Actinopteri; order Clupeiformes; family Clupeidae; genus Clupea; species Clupea harengus. The sequence goes on along the minus strand of NC_045173.1, from coordinate 18,974,032 downwards.
CTGATGGAGCTGCTGCTGCTGCTGCTCTGTCACTGGCTCCAGCAAGGCCTCAGCTCCGCAGCTTGTACCTGCTTCTGCCTGCTCTTCTGATGCTGGTGCCAGTGCTGTCAGTGGCATCGCTCCATTGCTACCCTCCTGAGCAGCTCCAGCAGCAGCAGCAGCAGCAGCAGCAGCCTCAGGCTCCTCTCCTCCCACTTCCATTGCCTCAGCAGGTGCTGCCTCACTTCCACACTCCTGCTCCCACGAGGGGGTTGCCACAGCCTCGCTCCCCAGGCATCTCTCTCCTATCTGGGGCTTTGTTTCATCCTGTCCCCTGGGGCTTCTCCTCTCCTCCTCCACCTCCCCCACTCCTCCCTGATCCTCCCTCTCCTGCTGTCGCTGGCTCTGTTGCTCCTCATGGGCCTCTGCAGGGCCTGATGCCCCCCCTGGCGCAGATGCGGACACAGACACCGGTTCTGTGTCCATGGGGATATCGGGCCCGCCCTCAGGCTCCCCGTCCAGTGGTAGCTCTGGAGCTGCCTGGTCCAGGCTGATGGCATCCTCGGTCTGGGGGGAGCGCCGTGGAGCTCCTGTCTCCTCCTCCTCCTGTCCGTCCTCCTCCCTCTCGCTCACCTCTAATACGGTTGCACACTCAAGCTCCGTGCTCAGGGACATGTCCTCATCATCTGTGGACACACACACACACACACACACACACACACACACACAGAGAGAGAGAGCATGATGAAGGCCTGTGCATTGAGAATAGGAAATTATACTCAAGGATACTCAAGGATCAATTATGTTGTTATTCATATAAAATTACTTTCAGAGCATATTCACAATCCATAAAAAAGTGTCACAGCCACACAGAGAAGCAATATTTATACATGGATGGATGGTACAGACAAAATATAACAGTGGACACCTGAACTGCTATTGATACTATTTAAGATTTGACCATTGGGACACAGCCAGCTAAGTAATTAGCCAATTGTATCTCTTTCTTTTTGTGAGAGGAATAGAGACAGACATACATAGAGAAAGAAAGCTTGAAAAAAGCTTGAACCTGGGTGATTTGAGGAGTTGATCTCAAATCTGAACTGTAGTTGACCGCTGACATGCTCCGTGGGTAACCTACGGCCCAGCGAGTAACTGACAACCCGATCCCTTCAGGGAGCACATAGGGATGGAGAGCAGGAGGAAGGACGAGAAGTGCAAGAGAGAAGAGAAGAAAAGAGGAGGGAAGGGAAGAGGAGAGAAGAAAGGAGGAAGCAGGGTGAACAACAAGCAGATTGAGACTGACATTAGCCATGGTGAAATCATTTTAGCAGCAAAGCCCCTTTCCTCTCTTCCTCTTTCAATTGCCATTCAGCCCAGATCCGGGTGACCTTCAGAGCTCCAGTGACTCATTAGCATACATTATCAGGCAAAAACAGCCTTAATATCCAGCCTGGCATTAAATAACTCTTCAGGTCAGATACAAGAGATACTATCGCATTAAATTGACACACCGCCCCCACATTTTTTGACTCTAATGTGTTTACTGAATGAAGTCTCTTTTACATTTACAAACATATCTCTCTTGAGCGCATACCCGATAGCGTGCTTCTCCAGCAGTCTCTGGACGGGCATGGACAGCTTTCCCAGGAAGCGCTTGATGATGGGGCGGCTTTTGGCAAATTTGTCCTTCACCTCGATCTCCAGGACATCCGTGGGCAGAGAGACGAAACTAAACCGCTGAGACAGAGAGAGACAGAGAGAGAGAGAGAGGGAGAGAGAGAGAGAGATGGGACAAAAGAAAACAATAACAAATTGAATATTATTATTATTATTATTATTATTATTAATAATAATAATACAACAGAGAGACAGAGGGAGAGAGAGAGAGAGAAAGAGAGACAGGGACAAAAACAGGAATGAGAGAGGGAATGTGGAGAAAAGCGAAACCAATAAAGAAGTGACTATTAAAGGGATAAAGCAAATCCTCACACCAGGGCAAGCTTATTACTGAGGAGGCTGACGCTCCCATTCCCATTCCCATGTCTAACTTCATGGAAACAGCTGTGGTGCTGAAAATAATAACAGTGCATGAAGACCCTGTGGCTGCTGTCCCGGGTGCTGAACTTGTATTTTCCAATTAACTATTACGCTTCCTTACTTAGCAAACTCCATTATGACAAATGTATAGAACAGAGGTGAGGAACACATTTGTTATCAGGATATATGCTTGAGAACCGGGCCATTGACCTTGCTGGTGAAAGCAGTTCGGCTACAGGGAACTATACACACTCAAACTGTCCATGCTCTGAGATGGATGTGGTGGCCATTTTTTAACCCAACATGGCTGTCTGTGTGTGTGTGTATGTGAAAAAGGTGCCAGTGTGTGATTTGTAACGTCTACGCTGTGTTTGATCTGCAGTGACAGACGAGAAAACATCTCCATCTAGATTGTGATCTCTGGATCTCACTCTGTGTGTGTGTGTGTGTGTGTGTGTGTGTGTGTGTGTGTGTGTGCACCTAAGAGTCAGTGTGCGTGTGTGTGTATCTGGGTGATGAATTTCAGCTAGCTGCACATTCATAAAAGCCTCTTTTTACTATGCAATAACAAGTATAGTACTACAATTGCAAGCTATTTTGTCGATATGTACGTTTGGCTCAGAATGAATATATACTGTTTTCTTTTGAAGATGTGCTAATTATCTTAATA